>NC_142112.1:22312494-22464786 GCF_056152115.1 Neolamprologus brichardi | reverse complement strand
ATAAATAAGAGTTACACAAAAGGCTACTGGAATGTCTGCTACGCTGATATGCGTATGAACTGTATGAGTCACACACTCACACTTTGAGATTGCGTTCCCTTTGTGATTTGGCTTTTTTACACTGTGGTATAAATCAAGATGACCTCCAATTCAGTCAGACTTGGGTGTCAACACCCAGCGGGGCCTCAAGGTGATTGGCTGAGAGAAACACAGCGGGAATGTTTTATGATTGGTTGCGAACGCACTCAGCAGGGGGAAGCAGTGATTGGATGAGGGTGCCCAGCATGTCACCGTTGCTGATGCAGTGCATTTACAGCTGCTGCACTCGGTTCCCTCGCACCACATTGGTTTGCTGCACACCTCTGTGAGACCCTCTGTGATTGGCCAAGTGAGGATAATTAAATACGATGAAGAGAAATGAGGAGAAGATGCCTTTGGGAGTAATAAATGAGAACTTAACTTTATTTAACTTCCTGAAAATGGCAATAAGCGAGTGTACAGTTGTGGTCGGAAGTTGATATATTCTCAGCATGGCCGTGAATGTCATGGTAATTTGTGGTCTTTTATTGATTTCTTTGAACTGTTCTTTTTCCAGGGTGGAATGATTATACAGCACATGTCTTTAATGACATTAAAAAACAAATTTAGTTTTTAATTTATCTAATACAGACAGGCTCCTGGGTTGTTCCTAACATCCTAACCAATTTCCTCTTATCTGAGGGTGACAGTTTGGGTCTTCTTTCAGACCTTGGCAAAGTGATGCCCCATCCAAATAACTTGTATTTGCATATATTGTTTGAACTTAGAAATGCCCCCAAGAAACCTTTAAAACATGTGTAAATGTGCAATTCTTCTTCTTAGATTTTCAATGAGTTTCTTGGACTTTCTCGTTGTTCTGACTATTGGTGAGTGCTCTCAAACAAATCCTTTTTGTGCTTCAAAGAGTTGTAACCAATCACGATCACCTATGAGTAGTTAACAGGACTTGGTCTTGTCAAGCTAAAAGATACTGTAGAACTTTCAACAGTTTTAAAAACATTTAGGTGAGTGTATGTAGACATTTAAGCCTATATGTATCATTTTAAGCCCATGCGAATGAGAGAAAAATCCAAAATAAATTCAAACTTGTGCATCCAATTCTTGTTTTTCAAAGTCATTAAAGATGTAATCTGTACAATCATTCCAATCTGGAAAAAGAACAGTTCAAAGAAATTATTAAAAACCCCAAATTACCATGACTTTCATGCCCCTGATGAGTGGATGTGAACTTCTGACCTCCAGTTTGCACTATGTTGTCAGAGGATCGCTGCAGTTTTAATGAAAAGGCTAGCTTGTGATTTCACAGAGCTGAAATCACATTAAAACCAGCTGTGTATAAACTGGAAATTCTTAGACTATCTAATTTAGAAGTTACATGTGGCTTTTGAAGTGTTACAAATGTCCTGTTGCAAGATGAGAGCTTAATAAATATATAGGCTGATTTTCTTTCAGTTATGATGATTGGACACAAATTCATCATAGCAGAAAGCCTTCTTTACATCCTTCTGCCAGTGTAACTGAGAGTCCTGTTACATCAACACGAAATAATGATGATTTTTATAAACTATCCCGGTTCATAAAAATGAACAATCCTTCTCATGCAGAGATGTTTGAAGCCCAGTTAAAATATGTTTCCCTCGCTGAATACCTGGAAAGTTCGACGACTTGACATATCAGCGTCGACTAAACATCTGCTGCAGGTCGGGCGGATAATTAAATACAAAGCAGATCTTGTATCAGAACTTTTTCTTAGCATTCAGGGACGGGCTGCTGTGGGGATTTGAATAATTTAAGGTTTGAGCAGTCCCGTGCCACATCGGTACCGAACCACTCAAGCAAAGTGTTCATTACCGGGACTGCTTTCTGGGGAGAGTTTTTAAATTGTTTGCAGTGTTTAGTTTGAGTGTTTTGTGAGTATCAGATTGCCCAAAGCAGAGTTTAGGAGAGCAGATTTTGCTGTGCATGGGGCTTTTCTGCTTGCCCTCCTAACTCTTTGTGCGTCAGATCTCCTGGGATTCTACAACCTTTTTAATAGTCAAATATTGCTATTTTGTTGCATCTCTTTCATCTCATCAGCTCCATTTCTGCAGACTGCATTGAAGATAAAGGTTATCAGTATCTAAAATGTCATTAGTCTAACCTTTTCATCTTATTTTCTATTGTAACCTTTTCACATGAATTATCCAAGCAAACCATTTGTTTCTAAATGGTGCAAACCATACACATAGAGTGGGAACTTTCTGGAATTAAGCCATGTTATTTAGGACAGCCTTTGGTTTGACATGTGTGCACATGTACTGTAAATGTCTGTACGCTTATACCTTTACTTAAAAAAACTTAAATTGAATTGACAGTACAGGCTCCAGCATTAACTCAGAGCAGATGTGTCTTACAGGCAAGCAAGTGTGGCTGGTGATTTTGGGAGCATTAGGAGTGCTGGGTAGGGATTTGGAGAGGCAGTGTGCTTCAGGGATACAAGCAGAGTGAAACTGTTGGAGACTGTGCTCTTCTCAAATACTGCTTTTCAGCAAAACCTGTTGCAGCATAAAACGGCTGATTATTTCAGTTGAAATCCAATAAGCTCTCTAAGCTCTCAAGACAGTTTTCAGGCCTCATGCTGTATATATACTGCAGTCTAGTGGGGTGAATCAGGGGGTGTAGAGTTGACATGTATATCTGCTCCCAAGCAACGACTCTACAAAAAGTCACTTTTTTTTTCTTTTTTTTTTAATTTTATTTTTAAAGAGTCTGGGCAGCAGTTTGACTTTATTTTCTGCTGATGTGATTCCCTGCAGCAACACCAGCGAGAAATCACAATGCAAAGCACACGAGCTGAGCACATAAACTTAACTGCAACTGTTTGTCAGTAACTGCTTCCACCTCTTATTTTTCTCCTTCTTTCGGACGCCCCCTTGTAAACCTCCCCTTTCACTCTTGCTGCCATCCTTTTTTCACAGATCACATTTTGTGGGAAAATACTGTAAAATGAAATGTGTCCAGTGACTAAACGATGATTAATACACGTGATGATCCTCAATGAACTTTTTGTCGTCTTTGAATTTGTTTGAGCTTTAGGGTTGTCCGCAAAGCTTAACAAAAAAACAAAACAAAACACAAAAACAAAACGCATGAGCTAAACCAGACCTCAAGACTCATGTTTAAAACATTCAAAGGTGCTCAGAAACTTGGCATCAAACGGATCAGCACATACAAAACATGTATGTATAGAATTTGAAATAGTGAAAAACAACCGATCTATTTTAATTTTTAATTTATTAGAGAAAGTGGGGAGGCGTCACCATGGCAACCAAGATAACAAAGCTTTCAGAAGAAGTGGGAAACCATCATCCTTTTCTAAAGCGATGATGCTGCATAGCATATCAATAGCATATTTAAAAATAATAGAGAAATAATGAATAATAATAATAATGAAAGCCAGTGATGTGGAAGACCTGAACTTGATTTAATCACCTCACTGAAACGATAGTCACTGAAATGATGTGTATATCCAGAAATGAAAAATCAAGTTAAGGATCACAAAAAGCATGCAAATCAATACTGTTGCTTTAAATTTGCTAGGGAATCATTCATTTATATGAAAGTGAAGTGAAGCCAGATGTGAACAACTGCCCCTTTCTGCTCCCACCCAGAGTGTTTCCTTGTTTTAAACGTCACAAAGTAAACAGTCCCAGGTGGTTTTCAGTAGTTAGTGCTGTGGTCTCACTCCGTGTAATATTACCAGCAGTTTTCTTTTGCCGGGTGCCATGTGTCATCCGGCTGACCACAGACCAGGCTGTGATGTCACTCCTCCCTCCGAGTTCCAACCTCGAGCACCTCGTTATCCTTGGAGTTCAGCCACAGCAGTGTTGGGTTAAACCCACGCTGTGGGCCGGAGCCAGAGGCTGACTGACAGACAGACCGAACGCTGAACACACATTACTGAACTGAATGAACTGCAGGACTGAGGGTTGAACGCTGTCTTGCTGTCGACTCCTTAGACAGATTCCCATTATTCCCAAGAACCCATGTGCATTTGGGACCCTGAAGGTGTAGTTATTTAGAAATTAGATTTTTATTTTTAAACTAACATTTCTTTATCAAATGCTGGCAGTGGAATCATTTTGAATTAAAGGTAAAGAGAGCTTCTCATTATATTTTCCTCTTGTGGGATCCCGTTTAAAAGAAACAAGTTTTTCTGCAGGAGCGATTTGGGGTTTGCGTGCATCATTTTGTACATGCGGTGCTTTTCATTGTGAAATGCTGAAGCACAAGGTAATATTTTATGTCTACATCAACTAATATTTTTGTGCTTACCCTGATCTTTGCCAGCATGTGTTGTGGACAGTTTCAGAGCGGTAAATAATACCACAATCTGTGTCTATGGCTTTCACTGTTCGTACCCACAAAAAGACGCAGCATGATCTGTGCCAACCCGTCATGTCAGATGAAGTCACTCACAAGTTTAACCACAAAACATGAACTCATGGGCCAGAATGGGTTAGTCAGCGGTATATAGAGCCAGAAACTGCACCCACGTTTTCAAGCTTGCATAAACCATCTTAGCTGACATGTGCATTTATCTAAAAGGACCCAGAAACACTGATGTGTTCAAAAGTGACAGATTCCTTAGTCACAGGTTTGCAGTTCGCTTAAATCGCATGCAAGTTCCCTGTCGTGCAAAAATCACAAAGATATTGAGTTTATTTGAGGGAATAAGAAAACTCTCTCAAAATGGGTAGAAGTACATGGAAAGAAGAGAAATCCCCCACCCCCATCCACCTCCCTCCCTTTAGGATCAGTAATAATAGAAGAGGGAAGATTGAAATGGTGAAATGGCAAGGTGGGGATTTCAGAGAGGGGATGAGAATGATGGGTTGAGGGCAGTGTGTGCAAGAGAGAGTTGGTCAGGGAAAGTAGATTGACGAAAGGAGAATCAGAGCAGAGAGCACGCAAATGCATTATTCAGAGAGAGAGGGGGAGAGATTATTGCAGGTTCATGATTTTTATCACATTTTGCTCTTATTGACAAGATCTTTCAGGAGGGACCTGGGTTTTCCATGTAGATACACCCTTCCAGTGCAAGAATATAAAGGTGCAGCAGTCGCTAAATGTAGTCTGCTCGTGAATTGTATGTGCAGCATATTCTTGTTGCAGGTGTAACAGTAACTGAGAGTGTAAGCAGGAAGCCTCAGTGGAGAAACTGCAATGTTGTGCTGCAGCCACTGAGCATTTCTCCCTAATTAAAACACATTTGGCAGTAACGGGGGAAAATGTTTGGCAGTTGATGTCCCTCTGATTTTAAAAAGAAGAAAAAAAGCTTGATTTATGTGGATATAAAAATTCTACACAGTCTGACAAATGCAGTATAATGATTCTGTGCATGCTGGTTGATAAGCAATAAATTTAGATGTATAGCTCTATCCCATTGTTGGTTTATATTATTAGACTGTTTAATGTTTTGTTAATTAAACAGTCATTTGTCATCACACCACAGCTTCTTCTAAGACATTTGCGCATATAGATACTCTACCAGCCATATGGACCCCATAATCATATCGCTGCACTTTACGTTGTTTAAGCAAAAGTGTTTAATGCCTGTCACAGGCTATATATTTTCAGGTCTAACACCGTTGCAGTATTCCCTCATTCCTTTTTAGATTTCACTTGCCTGCTGCTGGAACAGAGCATAGATGTGTTCAAATGCCAAATGTCCATCAATGTGATTCACTTGATTAGTTAATGGCTCGAGGTAGGTTTATCCTATACTTAGATAGCTGCATGTATCCACTCCAGCTGGCATCCTCAAAAACGTCAACAAAAAAAGGCATGTAAATTTATACCAGCAATAAAAGCCTCCTGGGCAGCTTCCTTGGCGTAGATCTCTCAGGACACATCCTCAGTATATGCCCAGAAAAGGAAATGATGGGTAGTTTGACATGACTTTAGATTGTTCCACATGCAGCACAGTGCTCAACATCACCAGTATGTAGCTGTGTTCCAGTAACACAGTTTCTACCTCTAACCGATGGTGTTTTTCCTTCCTCTTGGCTCACGGCAGTATTGTTAGTTATAGCAGTAGCTACTGTGGAAAATTTTTCCATTCGGCATGCATTAGCACTGCAGGACTCTAAAAAGATTACGCTTCCAGGCGGAGCAAAAGTCATGCAGCGGTGCAGCTCGTTTGAGTATTTTTAGTTTAGTGAAGAATTTGGCTTAATTGAGCTATTATGGATATTATGTATTTATGGATAATTCTAGATATTCAGTGTTATTATAGCGATTGCCTATGGATATTAACCTAACTTCAGGAGGAAGATATTTTGGTCTTCTATGCTAGTCCCAAGCAGCATCATTGCTTTCTTTCTGTTTTTCTCCACTTTGGAAAATGCTGCAGTTTTTGCTCTGGCAGAGGGAGTCCCAATTCACTAGAGCTCTGAGGAAGGTGGAGAGGCTTCGTTCTACTCCAGCTAGTGTGCACTGAACCTCTGTTTATAAAGCCCAGAGGGCTGAGCTTTTTCCCATTTATCACTTCTCTTTGATTCAATCATTGATTGGCTGTAATGATGACAGCTCTGCACATAGTGATGCTTAATGCGGTGGACCTTGACTCAGCTCTGTGCCACGTCCGGCACTAGTTTTAAAGATCCAGGAATACTTTGCATTTATTTATGTGCCCCATTAGGATCATAAATTTGGTCCCCATTTTAAGCAAGTCGCTCACCTTGTATTTTAGTAAATTTGCATGTCCTCAGTGTCCCAGTGAGAGCGTTTTAGTCACACAGTAACTACTCATTAAGAGTAGCACAATGTTGCTTTAGCTGAAAAGGATTGGAATTTCTCTCTTTATTATATGGCATGACATACATGGCAGTGTATTCACAGATGTCAAAGATCAGGTACATATTACATCCACCAACATGTGCTTTTACATCTTTGTAAAAATAGGACAAATGTGTGGGATAAGAAAATGACTTTCCTCACACATTCACACACACCATTTCACTGGTGTCATTGCGCTAACATCGCCGTGCGGTATGTGAGGGCCCTTGGAAGCCCTCATTAGCTCCCAGGCAGCTCTGCCACACAGAGAGGAGAATTTAATAATGGAGGGTGTCATTAATCATGGCTTTCTGAGTGATTTACATGGACCAGTACGGACCATACATAAGGTCATACGTAACGGCATAAATTCAAGACAATTTACTTGTGTGAATGAGTATGAAACTAAACCCACGGAAAGCATTAACACGTTTAATTCAAGGGGGCAATTTATGTTTCTTTTGGACGGTTTAATGTGCAGGATGTGGCGCTAATACAAGTGTTCCCACGCTACTTGTCTGAAAACATCTGTGCCTCAGATTCCTCTTCGTTGACGTTGCAGCTGACTGCTAATGCTCCCGTGCTGTAAAGGGCCTCGAGAGCCTTATTGTCATGAAGGTAAAGAAACAAAGAGAATTAAGTATTCTCATTGGCTCAGTGAAAGAAAACCGGCTACATGCAGAGCAGGTCATCTTTGGCCTGCAGCCAAATTCTCCATTAGAGCCTCATGTGAAACGCTATTGGCCGTGTGTGTGTGTGTGTGTGTGTGTGTGTGTGTGTGTGTGTGTGTGTGTGCGTGTGCGTGCGGTTTTCTGTTTTGTTGTTATTTCAGAGAGAGCCACAAGCAAGCTTTACCTATGGTTGTCTCAGTCTCTACTAAAAGCAAAAACACGAGGAAGGCAAATTCTTGTAAGCACGACAAGCTTGATTGCACATACTTAATGCAACCTTTATTTTTGGTACACACTTACTTTCAGATGGTAGGCTCAAGCTTTGATTGGCATAGTTTTCCCCAAAAACAAACAACAAAAACAATACAAAAAACACTTGAGAATTAAATAAGAGAAGTTTTTCAATTTTAACATTAGAGCGTGCAGGTGGGTTAGAAAATCGATGCCTGTAAGGGGAGTCGAAACTGGAGCCGTTATAGTGTGTTACAGTGTGAAGAAATAACACCCAGTGGATTTTTCAACCCTGTGTGTTTGTGTGTGTTCTTTACCGCACGGTGGTATGTTTGCGCACTGTGTGTGGCCTTAAAATGTCATATTTCACCCATAATAAAGGTTTCTAAGGTGCTCAGTTTCCAAAGCTCTGACAAAACATCATCGGCTCAGGAGATGTAACGCAGGTCCTTTTTAAATCACACATCACTTGTAAGTTGGACTCCTATTATTTTGTCATTAGAGAGACCTCCACGAGAGTCTGGGCCGTTCCTTGAGCTGTGGTTGGTGGTATTTTTAGTACGACTCTTACCGCAGGAGGATGAGATAATCAGTGGGTATTATGACCTTGGTTCTGCAAAAAAGAAGCGTGCAAGGGCGAGATGAGGTGCGTCTGTTTTGTCTGAAAAAGATAAACAACTGTGTGCAGACGAAGTAGAGTTGGACAGTTACACAAAAGTCGACTGCTATCGGACAGATTCTATTATATACGTTGAAGATAAAAGTCTGAGCAGTTGACCGATAAGGACGAGGGTGAATGGGCTCACAGTTGGAGTAAACAGATAACAGAACAGGAACTACATCAGGGTGAGGAATTCCAATAAATGTCATTTTGTGTGGCGTTCACAGTCTTTCAATGCGTGCTGCTGATTTGGTAAGTGAATAGTGTTTGCTTTGGAAGCTGTTGAGTGTAACCTTCGCTTACTTCTCAGATTTGTCCTTGAACGCCGCACTCGTATTCCAATAAGTATGCACTCACTTACAAATGGAGCTTAAGCCAAATACTAAATGACCGTTTACCCCTGACATGTGTTATTCGGCAATTTGTGGGCTTTTGGCCACTTTAAATGCTCAGACTATCCTAGTCTGTCTTGAGCATCATTTGAATGATAAGGTCATCTTGAACCAATTACATGGGCTGTTAGCTGCATCTGAACCCTTAATAAAGTCTGCTCATAGTCCTTTTGAAGAGCACACCTCAGAGTTAACGCATCATTTGGCCGATAGGCATTAGTTACCAGGAAACATTTACATGTGAAAGCATAGACTCAGGACTCATCTGTATCACAGAATAGATGCATGCTGTGTAATATTTAAATAGGCTTAAGTGATTAGGAAAATTAATCTGTTTTTTACACATATGTGTTGGTTCCCCGGGTGGGTGCAGGTTTCCTCCAGTATGACTATAGTATATATTTAATGCTTGTTTTCTCATTGAATTTTCATTTCAGCCAGAATAGTTAATAATCGCTATAAAATCTTGAGTCAGGGATGTGTTAACTATGCCCTGATTAATTAATTTCATTAATATTATGTCAAGCATAAACACCACAGACATAATGAATGCCTGCTTGGCTTGATTTTAATCACTTAATAGCAGAGTGAATGCAGATGAATGAGATGTGCTTCACTGATTCTTGTAAACAGTCTCCCTCCTTCACAGTCTGCAGTTGCTGAGTTTCTTAAAAGTTTTTTTTTTTGCTTCTTTATTATATTAGAGATTTCAGAAATGTGTTATATATCGGTGAATGTACGTTAAACATTATAATTGCTTCTAGCTAGAGGTAATGGAGTATGTGATTTTATTACAGGGTGTTTAATGTGGTGTAGTGTATCTATTTTTAGCACGCTGCTGGATTACTGAGATTTGATGGAGTCACAGACTGCTGAGTTTGCACCAGTAGCACTCCACCTCAGAAGGACTCATTGCGGCATACAGCGCCCATCTGCAAGGACGCCAGTGCAGGGCTGCCTCCAGTGGAGGAAGAGGAACATTGATTGTGCTCCATGAATGAATGAGGGAATGGCATTTGGAGTGATGCCCAGGACGAGAGATGCTTAGTCTGTGTTTCTGCTTAGCTGTGCCCAAGTTACTCTCATGATTGATAGTCAGATGGTGGCGGTCCATAATGAGCAAGTGGCCTAGTTTTCCCAGAAAGCCAGCCAGTTCTCCTGATGACCTAATGGTGTAGGGAAACAGTTTGGATTTCATGCAGTGGAACCGCTAAATAGAAAAACAACTTTTGATTGATTATTAAATGAAAGTCTTCTGTCATGTGATGGGTTTTAGTATGTGGCGTTTTCTCTCTCACTACATGTATTAACTTACCGTTTGTTTCTCACACAGGGCTTTCTACCTCGATCAGTCCAACATGCCGCCTAGCTCTGCACCAAAAGCAGCCCTCATAGATAAGGTAAGAACGACCTTACACAGCCTCATAGTACAGTTGTGACACTATGGGGGGGGGGGGGGGGGGGGGGGGGGAGGAGGAAGCCGAAGAGCAGGAGTAGATGCTGCAATATGGACCTGTTTGCATGTGTTGCAACAGCCAAGGGGGCAACAGCAGGAAATCACACTTTAAAGTCAGGTCCAGTCACTTACCTTGAAACTACTTCTATATTTACTCAGTATTACATGTAGTCACTAGCAGAAAAGTGCATTTTCTCTTAATAAAGTTATGGTCTTCCAAAGGTAAGAAGAGCAAAATTGTGTTCAATTTAATTAAGATGTAATTAGGAGAAAGAAATTACTAATTATAAAGGAAGAGTCGCCTTAAGAAAAACCAAGTTACATCCAGCTGTTCAGCCATTTAAAACCATGAATCTCTTCTCAAGCTCTGCATGGCTAGGTGCTTGACTTTTACCTGTGGCATTGGGTGAACAGGTTTGGCCAATAGTTTTGTCCATGCAGTGTAAATTAGTGCTTTTGCCTCATTCACACAACAACTTTTTTGTACGCCTACGCCTTTCTATCTAACATTCAAAGTCTGATAAACTTGTGGGAGAGCAACTCAGGGTTCAGTATTTTGCTGAGGGATACTTTGGCATGGGATCAAACCACCAATCTTCCCCTCTGAAGATTAAACACTCTACCTCCTGAGCTACAGCCACCCCTTGTCTTGAAGCTCCTTCCCTCAGATTTCTGAAGCTCAGACTCTTTCACAGCCTGGGGGCACAGTGGCTAAAGGCTGATTTCTCCATGTGTTGTTGCGGAGTTCTGTGGGACCAGTAGGAAGCCAGTATCCAAGGATCTGAGACATCTGCTAGGTACAGATGTCTGAGAGAGGCTGGCGCCACACTATGAAAAAAAAAATGAAGCAGCCTTAACAAGTCAGTCAATGCAGTGGCTTTTAAAGGAAACTTTATCTTCATTTATGGCTGCATATTTTATTCTTTGAATCAAGCAAAGCTGCTCTAGTAGACTCCTCCCTTTAACCCAAATGTCTACTTATTAGCTTTCCTTATAATCAGAAGGTCAGAGGGCTGTGTGCCTGACTATATTATGGATATCCCATCAGCCAACAACTAGATCAAATTGTTAAAAAGCTGGTTGGAAGCTTCACCCTTGAATGCCCAGCATTGTAACAATGTATATATGACAGCCTAAGACAGAAATGGTCTAACTCCAATGTTAACCTTATAATCTACTCAGTTTATTTTCTTTTCTTTGTGATTTAATCCCACACTAACCTCTCTGCGTTGTTTCTGCCCAGTTAATGCGTCCCCTCAACGCTCTGGAGGAGCTCTACCGTCTGATGGAAAGTTTTATTAGTTGTCGCCGCACCGCTGCTTGTCAGTACACCGCCTGCGGGGCTTCTGGCGTGGGGCTGCTCTCTGTGGCCTCTGAGCTCTGCTCACGTCTGGGAGCCACACACATTGTCATGTGCAACAGCGGCGTTCATCGGTAAGTGCGTGGGCACATGTATTGTGCGCGTCTTCTACCTCACTATGGGCCGCCTCCAGTTAAATTATACGTTTTGCGCTCATCATGTTCTTTCTTTTGGCAGCGCACTTGCAATTTTCCTTTCTCTTTCATCTGTTTTGCGTTGACACTCTTCTCACCTTTCCCATTTCCACCGCAGTTTCTCCCTGCTCCCGTGCATCTCAGTTTATTCTCTAGCTACATCTCAATTTCATGAGCCCCACACTGTTTGCCCTTGGGGTTTTCTATTAATACACTTTTCTCTGCATTAATTAACAGCAGGATATTTTGGTTAATGACATGCTTCTCAGACCAGAGGAAGGCATACATAGGAGATGGACCAATTACTTCCATTCTCACTGAACTCTATATACAGCTTCCTAATTCACCTGCTGCTGAGGGCAGCATTCATCAGTGCACGAGGACAAAAATATCCAGATCGTTTGTCACCGCTGATCCCGAGTACAAGCTTTCATCTTCATCTCGTACTCTGCTCTTCCCCTACACCCACCCACCCACCCGTCTCTCTGATACCCTCTTCCTTTACCGTGTGACAGTTTCCATATCTTTTTGTCTCGGTTATATGCGCAGGCTCGCACACGCTCGTTCATGCATTCACCGTATGTGACTGATGGCTTGATAAAGGGCTGCGGATGGAGCGGTCTGGTTGACAGAGCTCTAATAGAAAGTTCCTGTCTGTGCAATGAGTTCTGTTTATGAACCTACAGCCTATATTTGTGTGTTTCCAATTACATTTACTGGCTACAACTCACTCAGATACGCAGGCTAAGTGTAGTGACACATCAGGTGACAGCACCTGCCATATCAGAGGTTTATTTGTCAACAGGCTTTCTCTTTAAACACCGTTTTACCCTTTAAACTTGGAGAATGATGGGCGTATTGGACTTTGTATGACGGGAGAGTGAATCGCAAATCCTTGGACCGGTGCAAGTTTTCTAAAAATCAATGTCATAAACTTTAGCAGATCAGGGTATATATATATATATATATATATATATATAAAAACCCTTTCTACTATTAACAGTGCACAGATTGTAGGAAAATGAAACAATTTTTGCTGCTTTCTCTGTAGACTACGAATTGTTAAAATGTAAATGGTGAGCACGCCGCCTAAATCTGGAACAATTGAAAAGCCAGTGAAAGCAAGCCAGTAGATTAGCTATGTGGAAATTGCATTATCAGTGTGACAGTCTTCTCAGGCACTATTGATTGGATTAGTTGGCTTGATGGATGAGTTTTAATAACAGTGAAAGCGTGATATTTTGGGTGATATCAGCAAACCCTAGCGTTTCTCTGTTTTCCTTTTTTTCCAGTTACTCTGAGGATTCACTGACTGAGAGCAAAAAAAAACAAAGTTACTACTAATTCTATATTTGGCCTGTTTATACTTTCCCCCCCTTTTTTAGTTCTCCTCTTAATTCTATCTTTCATTCCTTTGTGTCTTTCTTTCTCTTGTTCATTTATCAGTATGGGCTCACTCTGCAGAAACACAAAGTGTAAATGGGATATGTGATGGAACAACATAAAACAAATGGGTATAAATCATCTCATACTATCTCACCAGCCCTAATCAAAAGGGAAAATGTGCAGGCTAACGCGCACACACACAGATTTCATGCAGTTCCTTCATCGTGCTCCAGCAGAAGAGATATTTAAAGATCCTCCTTTTTAGCTTTTTTTTTTTTCTCCCCACTTCTTTATCGGTGTGGGAAGCTCAAAGCGGGTGCTTAAAATATTCTGGGGTGGCCTGTGAAAGGACATCCTCTGCAATTCTCTCCTGGGATATCTTTCGGCACATACTGGAAATGATTGTTGGGTTCATTACTTTTATCGTATCTTGTTTCCCTGTAATAAAGTTATGCAACTGAAACTCAAGGGGACTTTTAAATCTTGATTTGATTGACTCAAAGTAACGGCTTCTGGCAGTGATAAGTCCCCTGTCTCACATCTGCTCTTTTTTTTTCTTTTTTCTTTTCTCTTCCGTTCTCCTCGGTCAATGTGAAACCCTACCATGAGAGGAGGAGATATTAAACAAACAGCTCAGATTTCTTAGCAGCGTCATGGCAGTGTTGGAACTTTGGACAGTTCAATTTGCAGTGAAAAGGCTCTGGATCGATCGACCAGTACAGCTTGTTATCATAGAAAGGTCATCCAGCAGCCTTGATGCCCGTCACTGGCTCTCTAAGGATCTATCCCCACACTGCCATCTGTGTGTGCGTGTGTCTGTGTAAAGGCAGAAGAGGAAGAGGTTGGCTGTGTATGTGCCTGGGAACAAAGTTTGCTGCAACTAATGAATCACAGACTCGTGTCAGCACTCATTTTACACATATAGCATCCTTATGGTGGTGAGAGTATAGCGCCTCTGCCAAAGGAGAAGCACTGACTTGTCCTTGGACCTCTTTCTCTGGGCTGAGGACAAGAAAACCTGGAAGTCTCCTCAAGTCCCAGAGGTCTACCACAAATTTCCCTCTCTTGTGCTTGTTCTAAGGCAAAGATCAGCGAACTTGTTATCCTCTTGATGCGCCGCGTTTGCTCGCGGTGATTGACTTTTCAGAAGCAAGTGCAGTGATTCATTAGAGCGGAGACGAGTGAAGGTGAGGCTGGTGCGATGTAATGGCAAGGTGTCAAGAGGAGCAAAACGCTCTCATGGTGATGTGATTTAGCTGAGCTGGATTTTATTCTCAGTTGATGTTTGTTTCAGTGTCAGATCTCACTTTCAGTCCCCGTCTGCTGCACAGGCTGCTCGACTGCCGTCATGTGTCAAACACGGACTGCATTTTAATATTGCAGAGTCATGGAATTGGGGAAAATACATTAAAAACCTTTTGTTTTAGGCGTCACAAAGTCCTAGTCCCAGATTTCCTCAGTGGATACTGTATTTTGATCGATGGTAAAGAAGATGATTAAGCATCATTGCACTGTTTGATGAGAATAAGCCTGACCGCATGTTTTCTCTCTAACAGCTGCACCCTGAGTGTGACACTGGAGCAGGCCATCCTGCTGGCTCGAAACCACGGCCTTCCACCTCGCTGCATCATGCAGGCCACCGATGTCATGAGGAAGCAGGTATGTGTTTCGCAGATGTCTGCTATAACGAGCCGTTGTCCACTTTGTAGTTTTCCCAGTGCCATCCATTTACACACGTCTCTGACATTTCAGAGGGAGTGTTTTTGAAGGTAAAATAATCGTGCTTTGAATGGCTGTTAAAAAGAGCTTACCTGGCTGCCTTTGACTTAAACCCTGATTATATGATGCAAGGTCATTAATCACCACAGTGATCAGCTTCTCTTCTGTTTTGATAGGGAATGACAAGCTGCTCTGGCAGCCACCTCATTCTCTCGGGATATTTTTGTGCCGTCTTTTCCTCATCGCTTCTCCGGAAGCTGTGCAAACAAAGCAAAACTACAGACCTTCAGTTCAGTTTGTGAACACATTACGTAACCCGGTTCAAAGTAAAGCAGGAAAGCTAAAAAGTTTAAGACTGAAACTTTTACCTGTGAGTGAAACCTCATGGAGACAGTGCGGCGAGTGGAGAAAGGGTTGTTTTTAAAAGAGAAGAACGGTCAATAGATTAAAAAGGGAAAAGAATTTCCACAGAATTGGACTGCAAAAACAATCAATTCCAAATCTTTTGTCTGCTTAATTTATCAGTAAGTAATGAGGGAACAGGACTCACATTTCCTTTAAACATCTTGTCAATTTTGAGCCTCTGAAAATGTAGGACTGTTTTTAAAAATGGTTGTACTAAAACAGTAAATGCAATGCTTCTGTTAAACCTCTTGAATTAAAGCTGAAAGTCTGCATTTCAATCAACTCTTGATTGTTGGATTTTAAAGTCCTCTGTTCGTGGTGCACAGAGGGCTACAAACACTGCCAACTGTATATAGTATTGTTATACAAGAAAAATAAGTGCCTTTCAATTAAAGAATTTAAATCTTCTCAATCCATTTTCCTGCCACGATGACTTAAAAAGAATAACTACTGCGTTGGTGTTTTATAAATGAATAAAGGTAAAGTGAATGGAAGTTATTTGAGGTTAAAAAAAAATGGTAATAATAAAAAAGAAACTCATAGAGGTGGAAAGGAAACTAGAGAGCTAATTAACTGAACTGACACATTAATAGTCGTAATACTCACACACACACACACAACACAGAGGAGAAATGCATAATTCTTCCGTCTTACCTTCTGACAGGTAGTTTTTCTTCCCCACATAGACAGATATTGTCTTAGATGACTATTCTGGGATAAGTCACGTACCAAAGAACAGCATCATGAAGGTATCTTTTAATGACTTACTCTGATTTCCACACCGTACCTTGGCCTCTTTTGTTAAATTTCATCTCAGCATCCTGATGCTGCTGCTGTGTCTACCGCGGTGACATTTTCACACTCTGAGAAAATTTGTGTCTCAACTCACAGAACAGTTTCTGCATCTGAAGTCATCACATAGACCGCACGCTTCGTCGAGTGGAATAGAAAGAGTTGTGCCATTTTAACTTCCTTGGTCAATATTTCTCACAGAGTCTATTACTTCAGTAATAATGATATTTTTAAAGGGAACCGGCAGTAAGTATGCTTTTGGGTAATGAAAGAAATATTAGCTGGTGTCCACATGAAAAATCATTAGCTCCTGTCTACATTATAATTTGTTTTGCCTCTTTCTCTCTTCCACCCCCCAACCTGATTTCAAACTGATCAGATATGCATTCGCTGCTACCAGAATATGAATCGGACCAAATGAGAGAGTAATGAGAAACTCGGCAGACTCGTTGAAAGTCTGGGGCTTGTTTGTTTATCTGCATATGCATTAGGAGTCAAAGGAAGAAATTCCTATTAGTCTTTCAGTATATACACATTATCACCTCATTTTTTATTTTTAAAAAAGGCTCTAACCATGACCACAGCTCAAACTCTCTTTGAAAGTTGTATCAGTTGTGGTTTCATTGCTATTTTCACTGAGAGGAGAGGAGAGGTTGCCCAGTAGGCTCAGATCCTGCAGGACAAGAGGCATTTAATTTCTCCTCTCAGAGAAATGGGATGGCAGCCAGCAGGATGCAACTTTGTGCATCGTGTGACCTTGAGTTGTATAGTGTACAGCTGGCAAACATTTGGAACCTCGTTGCGAGGGCTGTGATTTGAGGATATTTTACATCCGTTCTGAAAAGTGCAGCCATGGGGATTTATTATTTAGATTAATACAAGTAAACCTTATTCTGTAGTGAGACATTTTCTCTTGCCTTGTGTCATTGTTGACCTGGACAGACACTGAGGAGACGTGGTTCAGCCCAGATAGAGAGCTTTGGGGAATCTGAGCTGCGTTGTGTGTGTTTGTGTGTGCGTGTGTGTGTGTGCCTACCCTTGCTCTCAGACATCAGCTGATGAATTTGGTGAATATGAATATCACACAGGATTTGAATGACACATCTTCTTTCTTGCTGTAGAGTCACAGTTGCTCACAAAAAAGGTTATCAGCACAGAATCCAGTCCCAGCAGGATTCATCGATCAAGCCCAGACAACGTAATTCAGAATGAGAATGCTGCGTGGAGGTTTACAAATCATGCTGAGATTAGACCTGCTTTGCCCAAATTGCATCAAATACGTCCAATATTTGCTCTGTATACAAACAGTGTACAGCTTTATACTAAAGGTAAAGAATAACTTATAGCATTGGCCTTATGAACTCATGAAAAAAGAAAGATCTAGTCCCTTTCAACTTTTTAAAATATCTATAAGAAATTAATTTTGCGGAGAAGTAAGCGTTGCTTTTTAAAAACAGATTGAAAATACTGACAAATACTCATCATAATTAATTTTACTTTCAATTAAAGCTGGGGGCAAATATTACGTCTCTCGTTTTTAGAAGCTGCCACAGTACATAAAGAAACAGCCAACACATGTGCGTTATTAAGCATTTGCAGAGTCAACATGTGAAAAATGAAAACATTTCTACTAATTACAGGCAGCACTTTGCATGCGTGAGCGAACTCATGCTCATTATAAACCACCGAAGGACTGTGCATGCACTATTTGAACTCTGTTTCCTGGACAACCATTTTAATCTTTTTTTTTTATCACATATATTCTTTAGCATTATATGTATTTGAGTCTGTGATAATTACATGCTGGCTGCTTTATTGATGGCAGAATCTGCCTGCTTTTCCACCACTTTGGCCCAGACTACAATATCTTAATAACTGTAGTATAGATTGGCGTAAAATTGAAGATTATTTATTAGAAAATGTGATAATAAATGATGTGAAGAAGACATTCCAGAAAGCCTAAACTTTAACATTTACTAAGTGTTTGTGGGGCTTTAGCAATAGATAGGACAGGATAAACCTATTGTTACCAACGTATTGGTTTTGATAGCCTATTGCCATGATTGGAATTTAGATTGTGTGTTTAACGAACAGTTGAATAGGTGTACCTAATAAAGTGGATGATGAGAGTAGATGCTGTGGATGTAGATGCCTGTTCTTTTTACTTACTTGTGAAGTAGGTAAAAACAAGAAGTCTAATATCCTGTTGGAACCTAATAAGATTCTGAAAGTTTCACAGATTTGTAGTTTAAAGTTCTCTTCGCTTTGTTTTTATCGTCTCCAGAACCATCCTTTGAGAGTATACATTCATTATGTTGGTCTGTAAAAGTCCTCGGATAATTTCAGAGTCGTGTAAACAAAATTCCACTTATTTAATTTGCTTTTAGAATAGTTTTGGTGTCGTCTCTCTGTATGCTGTGTCCTTCAGGGACATTAGGGTTCATCTCTGTCTGGAGGCATCAGAATGGATGGCCGTGATAGGCATCGAGTAATTGCTGATGCTATCCTGTTATCTGGCTGTAACTCGAAACAGACGGTAAGATGGGGCACGGCAGAGTTGTAACTGAGAGGTCGGCTAATGCACTTTTGGCCGCTTGCTCTCTCTCTGCTCAAAGAGCAGATGCAGATCTGCTGATGACCTCTTTAAAAAAAAAAAAAGAAAAAAAGATTTGATTATGTGGTTTTTGTGCTTACTTGCATGCGGCGCAGATGTAGAGACGGTGTGTTTGTGAGCGCAGGTGTTTGTGCCTCTAAATTGAAAGCCTAAGTTGCTTCCTGCCCCCCTACAGTCATTTATCTGCCGACTCTGCGCACAGCCAGCAGACTAAAGGAACATTAGCAAAGAGCAGACATACTCCTGACTGGGCATAATCAAACTCTGTAACACACACAGGCAGACACCCTATTCATCTTCCAGATTCCTTACTACTGGTTTACAATTCCGTACAAAGACTAATCCGCATTGTTCTTTTGCCTACACAGAAACAAAGAAGAGCTACACACTGGCAGCAGCAGCTTAAATTTAGACTCTATACATGCACCGTGCACCTCATATGCTTCATAACATATAATATTTAGAAAAGAACCTGTAATTTCTCCCCTGCAGACAGCTGAAAGTCATTCAAGGCTGGAGATCCTCATGTTGTTAATTAAAAACTATCACTGGAGAGATGAAATATGAGCTTCTTGTGTTTTTGAATTTATGACCATAAATAAATCTGTTCAAAGATGAGAAGGGGAAACCAGAGATCCACTAAAGTCAACACTGACTCAAAACTTCACAGTGCTCCTGATTAAATAAACATCAATAAGCTATTATTGGAAAAATAGCACATGTGATGTCAGATTGTAGACGGTTTGAATGATATTGCTCAGCAATTTATTATTAATAAGAGCTGACAAACCATATATTTTGTAGCTTTAGGAAAAAGAACTTCAACCCCCAGAGGGCAGAAATGTTCTTCGGCTTATTGTCTAAGCTTTGTTTAAGCTCTTCTCTCTGTGGTGTTTCATTCAGCTTCTGTTTGTGGCTGTTGCTTTTGGATTTATGTCCTTGTCCTCAATTATTATTATTATTTTTTTGTCTTTTAGGGGGCAAGAGTTCAAAATTCTGCCAAAAACCTGGGAGTGAGGGATCGCACACCATCGTCCGTCCCAAGGTAAAGCTACAGGCACCACTCGTTTTACATTTGGCAACATTAGTTAAAGGTCATTAGCTTTTCTTGTTTTTGAGGCCACTCTTTTTAAGGATTTTTCCAAACTTCATGTTATGGATCTTTCTTCGCACTTCTTTCCATGGATGGCATAAAAGATGAATTTAACCACAGGATGTCGACCATTAGTTTGAAGCTCTGGGTTTCCTGTATTTATTAACCAGACATGACTATATTTGGAGCACAGAGTAGAGCTGATTAGCTACTGCTAACTAACTAGACTGCATAGCAAAGGAGCCTCTGTTATTCATATCTTATCTTTTTTGTAAAAAATGGTGAAAAAAAATTGCAAATCAAGCGTCAAGCCACTTCCTCATTGGCTTCACATTTTACACCAAAAAATTATGTATGTCTTTTATATGCAGTCTATGATTAAATCCAATAATTTAATGAGGAAACTGACTCGGAAGCTATGTAAGAAAATAAACTATTTATTTATGCACATAACATTGGCCAAAAAAGATGCTTTTTGGAGTGCTTTTGGAAGAGAGAATTAAACAACAAGACCCAGCAAGATGATGTTCAGCATGAAAAAGTGCCTCCATAATGTCCATCTGAGTAGCTGAGAAGAATTAAGCAGAAGGACATGTACTGTAGTGCTATAGATCTCTGCGTGTGCTTTTTCAACAGGTCTGGAACCAAATGGTCATTTTAGGGATATTAGCAGAAAGATTCCTGTTGCTCAGTAGCTTTAACAGGAGGGCAAAGACTGCGGTAGCCATTTGGCTATGGCGTATAGGTTTTGTGTGAGAGGCAGCCCTTTTGAACCTTTTAGTGAAATTGACAAATAAAATTAAGTGGCCGGATGATTAGTGTTGAGACACTGAGACATTGTGGTCATGCAGCAAAATTACTGCACTCCCTGCAGGCTTTTGTCATAAGTGTTGCAGCATAAGTAGCTGCCACAACTGTGGGATATGTATGTATCCTCTGAGGGTCTTTACAAGATGGACTCTCATTCCTGCTGATCTGGAGATGGAAGGGTCTCTTACATTTTGCCCCGTAGTTACGTGTTGTTAACGCTCAAGTTGCGAGAGATTCACGTGATGTTGTGGAAAATATAATGAGACTGCGTTTTTCCACTGTGCAGAAATGATCTTTCAGGAGATGCAGATGTGAAGTGTAAAATATTGATGCATTTGTTATTAAAAAACAAAAAACCCGGAGAAGAGATGAGCGCAAATGCTTCTCATATTCTCACTTGGCAAAGAGAGTTTTCTTGATACCACCATTTAGATTGGGAACACAGTGCACACCTACACAATCAACAAGCAGCTAGGCTGTCTTCAAGACTTTTGTTAGAGGCAAAACAAAGAAGTTCAAACAAGACGGCCAGGTTCCCGTGCTCCGCTGTCCCTGACCTCCTTCAGGCGTTTTTAAAATGTTAAGACCTGAAAAATAGAGGGGTCCACTCCAACAAATTCATCATATCTCATGCTGCTCGGGTTTGATCTTGGATTACAAGTGACCTATCACGGACAAGAGCAAATCAAAGTGTTGCTTCAGCAATGTTTCTGTTCACCAAGGTGGCAGAAGAAACCATGATTTGACTGGGAGAAGTATGGAAACTATTAGGACACTTTTTACATTTAATAATTTAACAAATGAATACGGATTTAACAGCTCATGGACTTATACATGAGCACTTTATATTTTACATTACGATGTATAGAGGGCAGTCTTATCAAGTGTAACAAAGATACTGTGCATAGTTTATTTAGTACGTACAAGTTTTTTGCTTGTTCTTTACTCTCTTTGCATATTTAATATTGTTTTACTTGGTAATACAGAACTATTACTGCATGCTTCCAGTACGCATCCTCATATCCGGTAACTCCAAACAAAGACCTGAAGCCTGAAGAATCATCACTTGGGTCGAATGTAATTAAGCGTCATGTTGCATATGTGTTTCTCTGATCAGGTTGTACAAGCTGTGCCAGCCTCCACCCCCAGATGGTGATCCATAATGCATCGCATCCAGGAAGAGGTCTTGAGGATCTTTTGAGTCAGCAACGCTTTCCCTCCACCGATAGCTTAATCTAATTAAAGAGAGTTATTGGGTTCATTTTACATGTCCAGAGTAGCTGCCTAAAGTGTAAATAGAATTTCTAAACCTTAGATTGTGTTTTAATACTTTACATTTTTCACTGTTGTATTTGATACATATTGTTGATTTTCTTTTTATTCTGTGACGCATCTGACAAGACAATGTGTCAGAGCGAAATTAGCTTAATGAATGAACAAAATTAATCCCATCAGTTAAGTGTCTGCATGTTATTCTTCTTGTTTTTATGAGGGACATTTGCATTTCATGGTATTAGCTTTATTTGCATATGAAATAAATGATTAGAAGGATACTGGATGTAATTTGGCACAGTATTTGTTCAAATTAGCCAGTAATTTGTCAGCTTCTGTTCAGCTCTGACTTCAGTGCTTTGTCAGTTCCGTGCTGTTTAATCATATGACTGTGTGTGTGTGTGTTTCATGAAAAGATCTTTATTCACTTGTTAATATGCACAGCATTTAGCAAAAAGAAAGAAAAACAAGGGGGGAAAGTGTTGATAGAGTCATACTGTCTCACTGGGTTCAGATTGTTAGGCATGCACATGAAGATTTTTCAGTGATTTTTATCAGTATTAACAAAAAACAGCATAGAGTTAGGAGCTATATTCCGTGTTCCTATATTTTTATATATATATTGACAATACTCAGGATTAAAACATGCTATCATTGTAGAGTGGATGACTAGCTTGCTACTATGCAAAGGGTGATGTTTCCTACATAGACCGTATGCCTCTGTATGATCAATGTAAAAATAAAGATGATTGGGGGTTTTCTGCATATTCCCTTCAAAATCCCACAAAACAATAATAATAATCCTGCCATGTATACAGTTTGTAAAATGTATATTAAAGCTGATTACAGGGGACATTTCTGTAGTTGATTTACTCCTGAAAATGACCACTTTTCCACCGGCCTTGTTGGTTGTGGTTGGTGTAGAAGGTACCCGCCTTTCAACAACTCTTTATTTAGGTGTGCATGCAGTTTTACTTATCAGTGTGCAGGTAATGTGGTCTAATTAAAGATACGAGGAGAGAAGTGCGCTTGTTTTCTTGTGGTAATTAGCAGAATGCACAGTAACTGTGGTCAGTGCACGAATTTGTTGCCCAATTATCATGCTGAAGCGCGCGCGCACACACACACCACAGTCTCGTTAAAGATAGTGCTAGGCAGTGCCCGGTGTATAAGTGGGAGTGGCCGTGGCGCGGTTAAAACTGGCAGCCAGTAAGCGGAAGATTTGTAATCTCTGTCACAGAGCCGCTGTGGCATTGGCTCATGCGGGGAAGCTACAGCCACAGAGTCAGTAAGGCGACAAGCTGGGGAAGGTCCCGGGCTGACTCTCCTCCAGGATGAGCCGGACTCAGAGTCGCCCGCTCCGCACTTGACGCAAACCTGCCTGAACTTAACGTGGCTCGGTGCACATTTTCTACATTTCAAGTCGCCGAGACGTCTCCTGAAGGACGAATGACAGCGGCTCACCTCATGATTTCATCCCGCTAAAAGCTCAACACAGCAGTTTCTCCATGGCGTCTCTTCAACAGTCAAGAATTCAGTCGTATCTGGAGAAGAATAAAATCGGACCCTTGTTTGAGGTGAGTGTACGAATGTGCATCCAACTCCGAAGTTATTGGCAGCCGGTTTAAAGGACCACCACTGCTGTGCACCGGACTGCGTTATTCGCTTTAATTTATAGTTTGTGCCAAATGGCGAGCGCGCGTTTGCGTGAACTGTCACTGGCTTATTACTGCATTATTACTCATGCGTCGTATAGTTTACATCAGAAGGACTGGTTTCAAATAAAAACATTTATTTTCTTGCACTTCTACAGCCGATGTCTTCCCCCTGCGCTTCCCTTTAAACGACACTGCAAACCCTATAAAGCAATATCGGCTGCTCTGTCTGCCCTCACATCTCCAAGCTTACATCCTTCTGCTGGTGATTTGCATTTAAGAAGACTGGGATGTAGCATCCTCTCTGTGCCTTTTACAGTTTGGTGAAGTTGGGGGAAGCCAGTTGTAATTCAGACTGCACACAGTAGGCTTAGCTTTTACTATACGTTGTGCTACAGAGGACACAGCCAGCCTCGCTGTGTGTTTGTCGCTGAAACCGTCTGTGTGTTCTTCATCGGGGGTTATTCTGGGTGAGAGCTACAGTAAGAAACCCAGGGGGTTAGGAAAAGCATGACTTCATCCCTTGTTTGCTCCTGGATTAATTGCTGAAAGCAGGACTGCACGGGTGTGAGACATAATCAGATTTATTAGAAGTAGCTTTTCTCTGAGGTGCAGAAGCCTGATTTCAAGAATCACTTATCACCATGAGAAGAAGGCAAGGATACAGAGGGATGGCTGTATACGTGAACTGACTCTATACGTGCACTTCGTGTGCTTCACAAATGTGCTGACGCTTCACTTTTCCCCAGCTGCATGTGTGGAAGCGGCAAACGCACAGAGCTTGAAGTGCATGGATTACAGGAGCTGCTGTGGCTTGTTTCAGCACCGTGGACAGTGAATCAAGCCTAACATGCATTTCACCAGCGTAGAAGAGAGAAAATCTTCCTACCAGGCTCAAAACCGCTCAGTTGAAAGGCCTCTGTAACCTCTGATTGTTTGTCTTTGCTCCCTCCATCTTCCTCTTCCACCTGTCCCCCCTCCCCACCCATCCCTGCCGCCTGTCTGTGATTTCTTTTTCATTCCTTGCTCCGTGCTCAATTAAATTGTGTTTCCTTCATGTGACGATTGAAGGCGATTAAAGCCAAGGAAGTGCTCGGCGCGCTGATCAAAAATGCATTTGTTGCAAACATCTGCGATGAGACTTTATAGTGAACCATTCACATCCAGAGTTGTCTCCCAAAGTTATCAAACAGACTTGTTATTCTGAGTTACAGAGACGGGGATCGTTGGCGAGGTGTTCACAGCAAATAGGCTGCGAATGGCATGTTGTGAGGCTGCATTGTGTCGTGTAGATTTGCTGGGGAAACTGCCAGCAGGGCGAAAGAGGTGTAGTAAGAGGGGGATATTGAAAACTCTCCTGGGTCTGTCGCTCTCCTCATGAGAAAAATGATGTAGCTGCTACCCTGCTGCTGCGCTTGAAAACCCTTGACCATTTCATTGTTGTCCTAAAGAAAATCCATCCGTGTGCTTTCAGTTGTGAAGAAACAAGTTCTTTTTTTATTTTATTTTATTGGACAAGTCCTGAAGAGAGGTTTAAATTCTCGCTGTAATTTCTTTTCTTTTTTTTTTTTTTCCTTTTTTTTGGATCAGATATAGAAAATTGATACAGGTGAAGGAATGATACAGCTGTTCTGTGCTGCTCAGACCAAAAAAGGGGCTCGCTGGAAGCTTGATATCCAAACAATACAACACCTACAGGTAAAATGAATTTATAAATGTACTTGTAATTAAGGTACTACAAGAGTACAGTGTGGACAGTTATGGCAAAGTGAACTACAAAAACAAAACTTAGTGATACTATTACAATATAATGGTCTTGTATTACAGAGATTCATTATAAACAAGAAGCCATCGTGATCACAAACACTTTAACACTTGCCCTGTTAAATTACAATAATGTGCTGCCAGCTAGAATTGCCTACATCAAAGTGCTGCTTTTATAATATGTATTCTATAATCTGCAGCACACTCTTACTGTGAAAGATATTACACTACCACACTATATAATAGAGGTTTTATTCTCTAATACTGCCAGCTGTAAGGTTGCCATTTTACTCTTTCTTTTTGAATCTCCATAAATAGTTTTGTACAAAAATATATAAAAGTGTCATAGAGCTACAGTCATTGGACACTATTATTATTTAAGATGGGTACACTGTAGTTATGAAGGGATGGACGTGCTCACTAACCATCCTCATGTAGGCTGTGGTGTTTAAATGATGCTCAATTGGTACAAAGTGTGTCAACAAAATATCCCCTACACCGTTACACCGGTCTGTGCCTTTGAAACAAGGCAGGATGGCTTCATCCTTTCAAATAGCAACCTCAGTTTGCTATTTTCAGCTGACAGGAGTGTTGCGTGGTGTGGTCTTCTGCTGCTGTAACCCATCTGCCACAAGGTTCAATATGTTGTGCAGTAGATCCAGAGTTTCTGAAGTAGACCACCATGTCTGGCACCAATAAACATGTCACATTCAAATCACTTTTCTTCCCCATTCTGATGCTCAGTTTGAACTTCGGCAGGTCGTCTCAGCCATGTCTACATGATTAGATGCACTTAGTTGGTGACGTGCGATTGGCCAATTAAAGCGTTAATAAGAAGTTTAACAGGTGTGACTAACAAAGTGGGCATTGAGTGTAAAACCACTAACCAGGTTCTCAAGCTACATGTTGCTGGCTATGAGGTTAGTCTTTATTGTTTTTGAACTATGCCCATTTGGATGTAACCACTGTGATATCACCTATTGGTTTGTGGGACCCTGTTGTGAAGGTGAAGGGGACAGTTATCAGTACGAGCTGTCAGGCTACATTAGCAAAGCAAGAGGAATTCAATGGGTGCAGTGCACATAAACAGACATCTCCTAATGACATAAAATGCTAGAAGGCTTAGTGATCAAGCAACAGAATGGGACAGTTTGGAGAGATAATGTACTTTGAAAAGGCACCGACACCACAAACACGACTGAGAGATCTAGTTCTTTGAGTTGATGAGAAGTAGCAAAAAATTGTAGCAGGCTTTAAAGTGGTTTCTTTCCACGGTGAGGTTTAACGTGGCCGACTTGCTTGTGGAACCAGCCTCAAAGGGCCACTAAAGGAACTGCAGTCTTCTGCACTCGGGCCCTTGACTATGATGAGACAGCAAGCTTAAAAACATGGTATTCATTTCACTGTACTGTCACAGGAACACGAATACTTGAATACTTAAATACTAGCCACAGGTAATTAATCTCTGTTGTGGTGGCTCGTTGCTAGCTAAACTTCAACACTGTTCTCAGATACACAAACAGTGGAAAGTGGATCACACATCCACACAAAAAAAGTCCAAACGCAGCATAACCGTCACAACACCACTAAATTAATGATGATTGAACTTAAACACTTGTATTCCCAGGAGTCTTTTAGCTCATTAGTGCAGAAATTCTGTGTAGCGGTAGCACTCTGTAGAGACGTTCTTTAGCGAACAATTTAATTCGTACAGAAAATATAAATGGTTTGTCTCCTTCAGCTTTTACATAACTCTTCATAGTAAAGGCCGCCCTTTGTTTGCTGAAGGATCTGCCAAAATATATTTATTGAAGAGCCTTTCCGAACGCAAGTGTACAAGTTTGTTATGGAAATAAAAGACGTCCTTTGTCTCCATTAAGAGTCCTCTTACAATATTGGCTATGTATGTTTATGTCCTCCCTCCCTCCTTGAATTCTCCGATCTGTACCAATCTACCCTTGGCTTTCATGTTGCATAAAAATCTAACTTCAGCTTAATTTTTTTCCTCCTAAGGCAAAGCGCCATCACTCCTTCCTCATACCCAGCTGCAGTCTTAAACAGTGTGAGTAGAAGCGAGGGTTCATTTACTCGCTCTGATGAGACACAGCTTATGATTTGCCAGAGAATCGATCCCCCACCACACCCCACTAATGAAATGGTTGCTTTGCAGAGATAGCAAGCTGAGTCAACACAGACATAATATTCTTCCTAAACAGTGAAGCAGTCTCTCATAATAACTGAAGTAATTGCTCTCTAACGTATTGTAAAGTGTTTTGGTAAATTGATATTCTTTTCAAACACCTGCCCTTTTCCAATTCAAATCCCAGTCAGTGTTAGGCATTAAAGCAAGCTGAAGGTCACATGCTCAGGTTTCGTTGTTATACCCAGTATGATACTCCATTGTAAGTGCCCCTTTTTAAAACTATAAAAGCCCCCCTTTCCTGACATTCGTCAACACACGGGGCTCATTAATTGAATGAAATAATGGGTCTAATTCTTTAATCTTTGCTTTATCGGAGGAGGATCTGCAGGATCTACCTGCAAGCTTCTGACATTTAAACTCGTGTAACACAGTTGGTGTAAAATGGTGCATTCTTTGCCTTTATCAGCAGACGGTGTAAAAAGCCCGCTCTCATATTCCTCCCCGCTGTGGTCTGTCAATCATGTCTTAGCCGATATAATGGTTCTGTTGGAACTGTGAACTGATGGATCATGTAAATGTTGCCCGGATCAAAGAAATGTCACAGCATTGAACTGGAAACTGGTGTAGCAGTCAGATGTTGAAATGCAGCCCTGCTCTGTGAAGCAATTGGGGTCTGACTTTTTCTCCTTTGTGACTTTAATAAGCTTGAATACAGGTTTGACATGAATTGAGTATTTGTTATAGTTTAGAGGCTGCTGTGATTGCTCGACGATATTAATGAAGTTCACTAATGATGTGGACTGTATTTAAAGTGATTTACATACATATTTAATTAAATAGAACAGGTCTGGGTTGTTCACAACAGTGTTTAGAAACTTGCAAATGAAAAATACTGTTGCTTCTAAAATATCGGCGCAACACGAATGCATATAATTTCTTTGAAGTTTGTGTATGTATTGCTTTCATCATTCATACGCCTTAAAAAAAAAAGGATCAGGCTCAATTACTTCTACACAGTGAGAATGACAGATTTGAAATCGATGACTGGGGAAAAAAAGAACACCTGTATTGAATTTGCACTTTGTTTGAGCCAGTGCTTTGGGTCGAGGTGTAGGAATTTAAACGAGTAGGCTGCTCAGTTTCTACTTATTGGTGTTTCTGCTTCGAGTGAAGTTAAATGACTTTGCTTCTCCCTGAAGATTTCTCTGAGTGAACTGTTTATCTGTTCACGTAGAAAAGCTCCACTCCAACTTGCTCAGCTGTGTAGTTCTGCTAATGTGCTGCGTCCAGGGTTTAAGAAGTCCAGCCCTGCAGTGCTGTTAAGAGGTCAGGTAGGGCTGGGAAACACACGTATATGCACAGACACACACACCACCTGACCTATTGATCCACTTCCTTTGGAGATAATTTACTGGACTCTGTGTGATTGAGTGTGTTTGTGCATTTTCACCAACATTATTACCAACATCCCTCATCTTTCTGTTTCAGTGAAACTTTAATATTTCATGTTGGCCATAAACATACACCTAAATTTAATAAATATGTGTTCACTGTGTCAGACCTGCATTTACTGTGATTTTTTCCCATTTCAAGATTATCTACACTGTATAGGAAAACCAAATGGCAGAACTCAGGTAGATAATTACTGTTATAACATGTTAAATGTTCTGCTTAATTGCAGGTAAATTAAAGTGCTGGGCACTTTAGAGCATATTATTTATGCTATTGTCCAAAATTGAGCCACTACAAACCTGGAGTCCTGTCGCGCCCACTTTAGACACTGAAACAATGAAACAGTGCATATTCACACAATACAAACAAATACTCTGAAATAAGACTTAATAAAATGCTTAATAGTTAAAGACCTAAAATATTGAATTGATTCATGTTAATTGAGAGTCATCAGTCAAAAAGTAAAACAGTCACATAAAATTTGATAAATTACAATATTAATTTACATTGCTTGATCTTAATTACTTTGAGCATTTGACTTTACAATGGAACTAGGACTGTGAGATGTAACCCAAATCTCTTTGTCCTCAAAGTCGATGTGTTAAAAGCAAAAAAGATTTGTTTGACATGGGCCAAATTGCAATGACTAGATGAATGGATCAGGGTATCTTAAAAACTGTCGTGTGGTCGGTATCTTAAACTGGTCGGAGGACGGAGCAGTGATGGATGGCCAAGACTCATTGATGCATGTGGGGACCAAAGGCTGAGGCTGGGTAGTTCAATGCAACAGATGAACTACTTTAGCTCAAATTGGTTAGAAAGGTGTCAGAAAACACAGTGCATCACAGTTTAATGCGTGTGGGACTACTTGGTATTTGAGTTGACGTAAGTCATAATTTGCAAAGTACAGTTTTCTACTTTTCATAACCAAACAGCATCCGTCCTACAGAGGTAGAACCTTTGTCTCACCTTCACTCGCCATGCTGATATCCATGTTTCTGCCTGCATCCATTTCTTGTAAGACTGCAAGCTGTCATTCAAATGATTAGAAAATGCCATTAACAGTATATTTTGTAAAATCATTAAATTAACTATAAATTAGAACATAGAAGAACATTAGTCTTATTTTTTAGGAATGTGTATCATAGGTCAGTAAGATCAGGAATTAATATAATTGATATTCTTTGAACATGGATTGCTGTCTTATTTCTTTTCCTTACAGGAAATAAGGTCAGCCTTTTCTGCAATATAACAACGAGAGAGGAAAGGACTTGAAGTCCAAGTAGGGAGCAGGCAAAAGGCAAATCCATAAAACAGCCCAAAAAGGTCATACACAAGAAAATCAATGACTAAACATGAGAAATAACAAGAACACTAGAAAACAAGAAAAACTAAGAAATGCCTGGAAATCTTGACATGGTGTAAGTAAGACGATCTGACAGGGAACATACAGGAACAGCACATCCTGCAGTGAGCAGCTCACTGATGGGAGATGGGTGAGTAATTGGCAGATAGGGAACAGGTGTTTGGGGGGGGGGGACTAATCAGGATGTGGCAGACAGGAGGGAGAGGGTGCAGTCAAATAATCCAAAAAACGACCTCCTACCTCCTTTTCTAATCACTTTGAGCGAGAACATCATGGGTTAAGCAAATTTGTGAAGAAAAATTCAAAAGGACTTTCGGTGCTCAGAGAATCTGACTAGACTCCTTAATCCTTTATCATCCAAGTATCATACAGGTCACCTGGATGTGTTTTTGTAATTTTGGCTGTAAAATTACAAAATAATTCTCATCTGTCAGGGACTATTTTAATTTTCTCTTTAGATTAAAATTGTCGAGGAGTAAGATCATGTGACGAGCACATGGTAAAATCCAGGTGGAGCTGACTTTTTTACAGCAAATTTCTTCTATTCTTTCCAAAGCTGTTCGAATTTCATCTCTAGCACAAACGATAACAGCGTTAAGGTCATTTAAAGAGCACTTGTAAAATAGGCCAGTGTGACATATTGAAACTACAATATACAGAAGACGCACTACAAAACATAAATGTTACTTCATATTTACAGTGTTGTTTCATCTAGGTCGAATAAACAAGAACATTGACAAAAATGTCATTAATTACAAAGGCTGTAACTTTAAAGAAAACACATAGCTTAAAAGATGAAATATATCTTATTTCCTTGTGTTTCCTGCTGGAAAGAAATCCAATTTAACTCCTTTTCTTCTCTTTATTTTGGATTTCTGTAACTTAATTGAAACCTCTCCATCCGTCACTTAGCCAAACTGACCTGAAGCAAAAATTAATGAATGATCATCCTAAAGACTGGTGATGCAACAGTGGGCATTACTAAATATTTAGCATTAATTATCAAAAACACTCTGTATATCATATTGCATATGGTCCAGTATGAGAAGTGAGTCGCTTTGATCATAAATCCACATAAGCTCGTTACCTTACATCTTCAAGACTAAGTATAGCTTCGGGTTTTCTACGCTTGCTCTTTTGGTTGTAGTTTCAGCCATTTGTATGCACACCTGTTGGTGGGTTATTACAGCATGCAGACACATATCTGCTCACTTTGAATCCTTTTAAGCAAATGTGTAGGCTTGGTAAATACCTGTCAATTAAGAATAAAATGATTTCCTTTGGTAATTTATTACGACACCGTGAGAAAATTGAAACAAAGCCTTTTTTCCCTTTTGATGTCTGGCTGGTAGGGTAAGTGATTCATTTACAAATGAACAGCATCAAAATTCAGGGGAGAGAAGGTTAGGATTGGTTAAATTGCATCATAATGTGCCAGAGAAAGTGCTGCAGCATCCGTATCAATTAGACGTTATTTTTTACTTCAAACTCTGTGATGGTCTTGAGTTTGGTAACTTGGTGTGACAGATGTGTGGTCATGCACGGGTTAACACGGCTTCCCCTCAGGCACAGTTTGAGTAATTACCACGAGACAGGCGGCTCAACACACGGCCCAAGGCCAGGTTGGTCCTGAGAGAGTGCAGGATGGGGACAAAGAGGGAAGGTAAAGCATTTCTGTGATATCTGGAAGATCAAGCAGGGACACGATGAGTGAAGTCCAAAATGAGGAAGACTTAAAGCGTGCAGTGTCAGGCAGGGGGGAGGAGTATGCTTGTATTTGTAAGAAGACAGGAAACAATCAGGAGAGAGAGAGAGTACAGTGGCTCTGGTGCATGCTAATAAAGATATCAAGTCCATTTACAGCCCGCTGATCCTCGGGGCTTACTGATGTGTGAAGCTGATAGTCATGCTGGTGGTGTAGGAGAGCTGATCATGTGATACAAAGAGCCTTGACAGTTGCCCTCTGTTTGTTCAGCTGGTGACTAATGACCATGTGTGTACAGTGTCCAGACACTATCAGTGCTCATACTGTATGTATTTCTATAATGTACGTGTGTGTTTTTAAAGGTTGCAAAGACAAAGTTCATTTGGCTGTTTGTCCATTACCTTTCCAGCTCAACTTTAATGTAAATGATGGCAGAAAAAATCCACAGTGCTCATTCTGTGTCTTCCCAACTTTAGCTCTAACTAGTATTAGTTGTCCCAAATTGTATTGCGCTATACAGTATGTTATTTTGAAGAGGATAATCTACACACTGTTGACGTAGAGCTGGCTCGTGGATGAAATCCTTGACCGATGCCGATAAAAAAGTGGCAAAATTGGGACGATACTTAAAGAGCAGCAGTTCTTTGAGTGAAAATGGCGTGTTGATGCCAGAGATCAGCCAAAAAGGGCCAGACTGGTTCGAGGTGATAGGAAAGGAACAGAGAAGACCATCTCTGAATGAAACAGATGGGCTACAGCAGCAGAGGTCCACGCTGTGTCGAGAAACTGACACAAGAGCTCACCAAAATTTTTGAACAACAGAAGATTCTGCTGCAGCATTCAGCTGGTAGAAGCTTGTCTAACCAAAATCAAAGCACGAGTCCATCCTGGCTTTTCTTAAGAGTTTAGGCAGGTGGTGGTGGTGTAATAGTGTGGGCAATATGGGGCAAATTTTCTATTTTATTTTATTCTATTTTAATTTATTCTATTTTAATTACTTGATTGCTGTGCAGCAGAAAGATCGTCATGTAGGTTTTGAAAAGGTTAAGTCACGTATGAATGTTGTGAATAAATCTGTTCCTGTGGAACACAGCAAGCACCACAGACAATTACCAAAAAGATGATAAGCAAATTAGCATTTACACGATTATTTTATTATTATTAATCCAACAGTATCGGAAGCCATACATGAATAAATAGAGGGTGATAATAATTGCTCTCCCTAGTTGCAGAAGTGACAGAGAACAGTAAACTGTAGGAGAAACAAATGCAAATGGAAACGGGAAAGATGTGATACTGGAAGATGTTTGATTGAAAATTGCTGTGGCAAATTTTGTCAGTCCAACAGCGCCCTACCGTGAAACTTGTCAAACATAATCAGCAAATACTCCACAAGGACAAAGCAAGTGAAGGGTGCATATCAGCGAGGAAGACGAGAGCAGCTCTTGTGACGAGTTTTATCTGCTGGTGCCAGTCTGGCCAGGTGACATTGCCTCTCCTGTAGTCTCCTCTTCCACATGATCTCTTCTGCTCTTGCCTTCCTGCTTATTCAGGGTTTGGTTGTCTTCCACCGGCATGTCTCTTGCTTTCCCTCTGCGTGTCTTCACCTACTTTGGCTCTGAATTATAAAGACACTCACATGTCACCTTAAGTAACCTGTGATATGACTTTGCATTGACATATTTTATTAACACAAAGAATAAGTAAATCATTGGCAGCCGTTGGCCTCTTCTATAGGTGACAGGGACAGGAAGCCCTCCAGGGAGTATTGGAGGAGCTGTTTCTGCAAGTCCAGAACATGCTGAAGGTGACACTGATTTTATTCAAACAAGCCTGAAATAAAATGTGTAAATGTGCTCTATACTGTTGAAATCCTCTTATGTCTACCCTCATACTTGCAATACAGACACACTGCGCTTGTCTCAGTAGATATGTGAATAGATATACTTCCTCTTTGGAACACAGACATCACAGAAAGCCGACTCATGCAGAGTAAGTGTTGTGTGCTGCAGGCTCAGTGTCTCCTCGCATCCATAAATCCATAGCTCAAATAGTCCACCAGGAGTCTACAATGGCTGAGGAAGAAATTCATCAGCTCACAGGTTGACAAAAAAGAACTAAAGCTTAGGCAAAGTCGCTTAAATCACAGAGCTTGTGAAGCAGCGTTGGCTCTGTCGGTATCTGGTGGGTTTTTTTTGTTTTTTTTACTTCAGCCTTTTTTATTCTTGTCCGTGTTCTTTGCGATTCCGTCGTTGATTTGCACAAGAGAAATCATTATCCAAGTGTCCAAGGTAACAAATGGAAAATAACCCCTTGGGACTGGCAAAATTTATTATACTGCAACCGACACTTGAGCAGGGTGGATACTCTGTGTCACCAGAGATTGAAGATTTGTCCTTACCCACCACCCTGGTAGAGTTCTCTCTTCATGTCATCTTTCAATGTCACTGTCAAAACTGTCTTAGCCTGCTACTCGTGCACGACCTCCAGAACTTTCTCTTTGCCCTCCTCTCTTATTTTCGACTTCTTTCCCCTTTTAATTCAGGGAGTTTGTTTAGGTTGTGGGGTATCAGGCATCAGTGAGCGTATCATGACTGCTATTGTCCCCGGAGGGAGTCCTCGAGAGCTTCCAAGGACATGGGTGTCTCTTGGCTGGCTGACAGCTTGTCAATTACTGTGACCGAACGAAACTGCCTGGGGCACGCGGATATCCCGCCAAACGACACATCTGCACAGATACGAACTGAGACTCCACTGTCTCAGTTGCTTCCGCCACCTGTTGGGCTGTTTTAGAGATCACCGCTTCACAGACTGAAACTCTCGGGCACTCTTTAAATCTCTCTCACACATATAAAACCATACTTTAAGGATGATGTTCTGCTGGTGCAAGTAAGTCAGCTTGCACAGAAAAATGTTGACCCAAATTTGAGTCTACATCATATTGTGGTTCCTGTCAAAGGAAATGTGATTACCCGTCTAACAGCATGGGCTTATCAAAACAAGACTACCATAGAACGTGAAAGTGTCAGAAACGGTTACTTTGCTCTCCTGCATACGTGAGCAATGCAAATGCTTGCATATCCACCGTGCAGATTTAGTGGGATCTACTGCTTACAGTGTGAGGTTTTGCCTTATTACAATTGTCATTGTAGATGGTAAAGGACGAAGAGGTGCTTTAGCTCATTAAACAGCCATGTGTCATGCTGGAAGCAGACCACTCTGTAGTGCATGCAATCAATACACGTTGACACAAGAGTGCTGTACAGTACAGACGTGTGCAGAATGCACATGTAGCTGCAAGCTATGGGATCTGTTCCTTCTTTGCATCATCGCTTCCTTCTCTTGCCTGTGCATCCCTGTGAACGCACATCTCACTAAGAACCGTCTTCCCTTTACCCCTTCCCTCCAAAAAGAAATTAACACTTGGGGCACTTAACAGAGTTCTCATCATTTGCTTCCAAATTACAACCTTCAGTAATAGACCTCCTGTTGGTAAGTTAGTTAAATTACCCACAGGAACTACTAAGCAGTAATTACAACTTTTGCCTTGTGCCATTTTTAGAGGTTTTAAACTGTTAGACTATGGTGAGGAGCGCTGCTTTGCTAAACTCTCGCTGCGCTATTCTCTCATGTGGTGCTACTCCTGCAAACAGTGGCGTGAGTTGCCTGTGTTGTTAGGCCTTTACAGAGAGACATTTCAGCATGCGCCCTGTTTATCCATTCACATGCTGCTTCCTATCAGAGCTGCTGTAGACACTGGGGCAGAGCAGGAATGTCCCCCTGACCAATTACCTGATTAGCTTTCTGAGCACACATAGTGCAGCCAAGACTAGCCAGCTGTAATACACACACAGGCAGGCTCTCTTTATCCTGTCTCTACCTCTTAAAAAAACAACAACACGCACATATACAAATAAACTCACATTGGCAAATGCATACCAGCCATCAAAGCGTAGGAAAATACAATTCTGCTAGGTAAGCAACTCTACAGTGTATCCTATCACAAATACTTAAACACACACATACACACAGATGCACTCATTTTATCCATACATTACTGCCAATTCACTGCAGTCCACTAATGGCTTCTCTGCTTCACTGCAGTAGTCACCCTGAAGTCAGCCTGAGCTCTGCTCTGACTGGCTTAAACTGGTCAAACAGAGTTCGTTCTCGTACCGTATCGCACCGGCACACACAAATACACTGACAGGAGCAGACATATGCTCATTTTACTGCACCCATCATCTTCAAAGGGACTGCTATTCCCTATAGCTGTGATATAAGAGTTTGGTTTTCTGACTCTGTAGGTGAAGAAAAATAAAACCCACTTCTGCGCTTGCATTTGTATCGTAGCTAGAGTATTAAGAAGTGATTTGGGCAGTGTTAATATTTTTTTGTTGTTGTGTTTTTTATCAGTGTGTGTGTACAAGGAGGGAATGTGTTGTAAACGGGTAGGACGTGATTAGTTTGAACATGATCATTCGTTTGAAGCGGTTCCCATCATGCATTTGAAGGATTTGAAATTAGCATGCAGAGTGAGATATGGCCTCCACCCTCAGCACCTGTTACTGTGACTCCCACCAGTGTGTTTTTCTCTCTTACACTTCTTCTTTTTCTGCTGCTTTTCTCTCAAAATGTCCTTAGTCAAAAATGTGAGTTTATCCTTATGCTTACATGTAATATCTGGGCGCTCTTTCTACGTGAACAACCATCCGTGGAAGTCTTGCGCACGCCACTTGTGTCCGTGCGGTTGCCATTTTTAACTTAACCTGTGAGTAAATAATTGTTTCGGTGTCAAACTGATTGGAGGAGCCTGCAGTGCACCAAGTCAGGAACACAACTAGGAGTTGTTCACTTTTTGTGACATTCACAGGGTTGTGCACCTTATATTTGTCAGACTGCCAATGCCAAGCTCCTCTCTAACATATAAAAGTGTCAAAACTATTTAGGCATGGGTGATATATTGAATTTTTTAACTGGCTGCCATCATCATATCCGTGGAGCTTTGTGCAGCACTGAGTCAGGTCTCCGTGGCGCTATATTCGCTAGTCATACTTTAAAAATTTCTATTAGTCTGTGTACCATTGTCAAATGCAGCTCAAACAGAAAGGAAGGGGCCACCTTCTCATACTTATCAGAGATTACAAATATATACTGAGTTAGTATCAGACTACTAAATCAGTAAAGTGAAATCTGACCCTCAAAATACCTTGAAAAGTCCCGTATGTCACTGTGGGCCTGCTGAAAGTGTATTATAAAGGCAGGATTTTATTGGCTGGACAATACTAACACAACAATTGCTCAACACCTTCTCAACTGTGCAAGTTCACGTGGTCAGAATAACACTTTCAGGCTGCAAACTTTGGGAAATCACCAGATGTGATGCTGGAGAAAAACGTACACCTTTTTTCTTTCTCTGGTATTCTAGAGCATTTTTAAAAAATTGCCCTTCATATTTCAAATGTTACTCAGCGAAAAGGCTTCTGAAGAACACCCTTGATTCCTGCAGTGCTTATTTACTTGTATACTTATTTGCCTCATCTGATTTTTAACAAGCTTGCAGACGTGTTTTACTAATAGACACGGAAGGGAACTGGTCCATGTCTGTAAGGAAAAACTAGTACCATCTTTTATTATTTAAAGACACCGGGCGTGGTATAAATCTCCACTTGCTCGACGCGCACACTTGCTGTGAGTGATTTCAACTCCAAAAAACTCCTGGGATGCTTCTAGTTATTGATTGTGTTTCTCAGCATCAGTATGGCCGATACTCCGCTGGCTTGGATCTGCTCTCTCACTCTTGTTGCAGTGCCACTTTGCTCTAATGGCTCTCTGCTTTGCCCTCTTCTCTAGGAGTTGATGACCAAATTGATAACTGAGACTCCAGACCATCCAATCCCTTTTCTCATTGATCACCTGCAGACCAAGCAAGACAGCCCTGGCAAGCTACACAGAGCTTTCTCAGGTTCTGCTGCACTTTGGGCACAGAGCTCCCCAGGTTGGTGCACACACACATGCAAACACATTATACGTATGCTGCGTGTCCCCTGCCTTTCTCTCGTGCCTGGACGAACAAAACTCCCTGTCTACCCCGCAAAAAAAGAAGAAGAAAGAGTTTAATACAGTGGCTTGCAAAAGTTTTTGGCCCCCTTGAACTTTTCCACATTTTGTCACATTACAGCCACAAACATGAATCAATTTTATTGGAATTCCACGTGAAAGACCAACACAAAGTGGTGTACACGTGAGAAGTGGAACAAAAATCAAACATGATTCCAAACATTTTTTACAAATAAATAACTGAAAAGTGGGGTGTGCGTAATTATTCAGCCCCCTGAGTCAATATTTTGTAGAATGACTTTTTGCTGCAATTACAGCTGCCAGTCTTTTAGGGTATGTCTCTACCAGCTTTGCACATCTAGAGACTGAAATCTTTGCCCATTCTTCTTTGCAAAACAGCTCCAGCTCAGTCAGATTAGATGGACAGCGTTTGTGAACAGCAGTTTTCAGATCTTGCCACAGATTCTCGATTGGATTTAGACACCAGACAGGTCAGGGATAAAGTTATTGAGAAATTTAAAGCAGGCTTAGGCTACAGAAAGATTTCCCAAGCCTTGAACATCCCACGGAGCACTTTTCAAGCGATCATTCATAAATGGAAGGAGTATGGCACAACTGTAAACCTGCCAAGACAAGGCCGTCCACCTAAACTCACAGGCCGAACAAGGAGAGCGCTGATCAGAAATGCAGCCAAGAGGCCCATGGTGACTCTGGACGAGAGATCTACAGCTCAGGTGGGGGAACCTGTCCATAGGACAACTATTAGTCGTGCACTGCACAAAGTTGGCCTTTACGGAAGAGTGGCAAGAAGAAAGCCATTGTTAACAGAAAACCATAAGACGTCCTGTTTGCAGTTTGCCACAAGCCATGTGGGGGACACAGCAAACATGTGGAAGAAGGTGCTCTGGTCAAATGAGACCAAAATGGAACTTTTTGGCCAAAATGCAAAACGCTCTGTGTGGTGGAAAACTAACACTGCACATCACTCTGAACACACCATCCTCACTGTCAAATATGGTGGTGGCAGCATCATGCCCTGGGGGTGCTTCTTTTCAGCAGGGACAGGGAAGCTGGTCAGAGTTGATGGGAAGATGGATGGAGCCAAATACAGGGCAATCCTGGAAGAAAACCTCTTGGAGTCTGCAAAAGACTTGAGACTGGGGCGGAGGTTCACCTTCCAGCAGGACAATGACCCTAAACATAAAGCCAGGGCAACAATGGAATGGTTTAAAACAAAACACATCCATGTGTTAGAAGGGCCCAGTCAAAGTCCAGATCTAAATCCAATCGAGAATCTGTGGCAAGATCTGAAAACTGCTGTTTACAAACGCTGTCCATCTAATCTGACTGAGCTGGAGCTGTTTTGCAAAGAATGGGCAAGAATTTCAGTCTCCAGATGTGCAAAGCTGGTAGAGACATACCCTAAAAGACTGGCAGCTGTAATTGGAGCAAAAGGTGGTTCTACAAAGTATTGACTCAGGGGGCTGAATAATTACGCACACCCCACTTTTCAGTTATTTATTTGTAAAAAATGTTTGGAATCATGTTTGATTTTCGTTCCACTTCTCACAGGTACACCACTTTGTATTGGTCTTTCACGTGGAATTCCAATACAATTGATTCATATTTGTGGCTGTGATGTGGCAAAGTGTGGAAAAGTTCAAGGTGGCCATATACTTTTGCAAGCCACTGTATATTTGCCCTTGCTTCATTTTAGCATAAATGTCTCCTGTGCTTTGCTGTCATTTATGGTTGCGGTAGACACACACAAGAAGAATAAAGTATTTGCCTTTGCACATAGTACCCCCAGTTCATGATAAATAGTCCTATGATATGCTGTTTTCTGAACATAAATTCTGACTCTTTCCTGACAGAAAACAAAAACACTCGGAGGGAGTACATCAACTATGAAAAGCCGTGGCAAATTCACCCAAAGAAGCCAAAAAAATCAAAGAGCGACCTTGCTGTTTCAAGTATCTCTCCGCCTTCACCAGAATCCAAATCCCGTAAGTTTAATTTTTATTTAATCTTTACTTCTTAAATTTTTTCCTGGTTGTGTTACTTACACAGGCACACCCGGACACACATAATCCATTTTTAAATGTGAAGCAGCACTGTTTTGATACCTGTTGATATCGGTTGTTTCCCAATTACACGCTCCACTGACTTTAATCTCCATTTTAAATTTGATATAATTATGTCTAATTAAAGTTAGTCACACTGTATAGTCCAGTGTCCTCCTTCCAGCCTTTCAGAGCCCTGCAGACGAGTTCATTATTAAGGACCACCTATTATAGCCTACACTTACTTACAGCCGTGCACTTCTACGCACTCTAAAGAGGGATTCTTCACAGACTTCTTGGGTTCATGCAGAATATATGAAAATGATTTTCCTGGGGTAATTTTAGCTGTGGTGTTAGAATGAAGTATGGCAATTGAGGCAATAAGAATAGGTCAAATGGGTATCAAGCGGCGCCACAGACTTCTTCAATAATGTAACGCTGTGCTCTGTCATTGCCAGACCGAGTCTATTTTAGACTATGTTAGGAGCATTGCTCACAGTCAAGAGGATGAGGGTGTCACGAGAACCTCGTGAAGTCCATAAAAGAGGACGAGTGAATGGGAGAACTGTGCATCAGCATCGAGGTTTGGTGTGTTAGCAGCATTCCTGTTGCCCCCGTTAGAGGAAGAAGCTTTCAAAGCTAGATTTAACGTCAAATCACATTAAAAATACATGCCTAGGTGTTTTGGCATGCACAGCTTATGAAAAATTGAAATCAAAAGAACTGTCTCTCATCATTATTGCACAGTTTGTATGCAGGAAGCCGGCACAACAGCTGTCAAAAACATACTAAAGGTCCACTCACACGCTGATCAAAATGAATCCCTCTTCCTTTTCTGTGCACGGTTTGGCAAAGGGTTTGGCCTCACTTGTGCCTGAATGATAGTTTAATGGGCAGATCCAAAGAGAATTGAATTCTTAACCCCTAATCTAAGCTATTAAGATACAGTGTAGCCCTTTGCTGGGGCAGCACCATCACACAGAGCCACGCATAGGAGAGAATGACACTCGTTGCCGGAAGTAATGATTTTTTTTCCCCCCCTCATGTCTGTATTTGGCAGATGAATTTGCTGTGTGTTTACAGTTGTTAGAATGCCAAGCAGCTTAGTCAGAGCGAACAAGTGTAGGGGAAGGCAGATTGTAGCTGCAGCGCTGACAAATATTCGCCCTCGAGTTTATATGTGGGGAAACAGACCACTCACTTTCTGCACCTGTCAGGACATATTAGTTTCGTTCAAACATGCATCAAGTTTAATCCAAATTCCTCTCTATAGTTTTCAGTGTGTTTTCAGAGACAGAAGAGTGGCTGGTAGATAACCGGCACATTTTTGGCACGTCTTCACTGTTACTTGATGTTGATTTTCCGTGCAGCTGTGTTTGAGCATAAGAACGTTTGATATGGATGAACGAGTAATCCGTCCTCTATAAAACAATATTGCTCCTTGCATGTCTGAGTGAGACCGCCAAAAGCTTTGGAGCGCTGCTAGGGGACGCGAGCAGGACATCAGTAACATATGTGGGTCATTTCCTGCTCCTGTTTGAGTTATTTCGTTAATCAAAGAGACTGACAGACACTGTCCCCTGGCCTCAGTCCAGTCAGCTCTCTGCCTCTGGAAGCCACACTGTGACTTTTCTGCCAAAGTTTCCATTTCACTTCATCCTGCAGTAATTCACAAAGTCGTGTTTGGGCAAATAGAAAGTCAAGCAGGGGTGTTTGCAGATTGTAGTATGGTTATTTGGACATTTCATAGGGTCAGTTCTCATCCATTTCATAATACTCACACAAAGTGGATCTGCGATGCTTTCGGATGCGCTGACGTAAATTGCATGTTTGCTTCTGTGATGACCAGTGCCTCGGTCAATCGAGTACCCGCCCTGGGACTGGAGGGAGAGCAGGGACTTTGATGAGCTCAACCACATTTTGCAGGAGAGCAAGAAGCTCGGCAAGGCCCTGGAGAGCCTGTCGCGCAGTGAGTGGCTGCAACTCAGCAGAATGCATGCTTACATCATACTCAGCAGCGTTTAATACATCTTAACATATAGAACAAAAGTCTAGACCTTTCTGTAAATGTCACTGTTAATCCCGAGAAGGAACCGGATAGAGCAGCTTATCTTACAGGCTCACAACTAAGCTTAGAAGCAGCCTAAGCTGGGATGTAAAACCGTATTAGATGCTTCTGTGCTTTAAACCATTTTCTTCTTTCTTCAGGCATCGCCATCTCTGATGAGCTTGACCAGGTAGATATTAACTAGCCGGGAAAATAAAACACTCCTATATTGACACTAGTTTGGTCTTCCTCTCATCACCCCTGCTGAATTACTTATGCTACATCAAATAAAAGAGCCAGATTTCTTAACTTTCACTTGCTCAACAGAGCAGCACAGACATCGTTTTCTGATGATGAACTGCTATCTCATGGGATTGCTATTCGAGAGTGATACTTCAGTAAAGCATGTCCTCCATCTCCCGCTCCCTTGCCCCTTCGTTGTGGATCTTACTCGCAAAGCTTTGTCTGTGCTCTGCCTTTGTCCTCGCCTGGCCCAAATTCCCTCCCGGCCCAATAGTGCAGCGGCTGCTCAGGTTGGAGATACACAGATCGATTTTGGAAATGTTGGCTCTGGATGAGAAAAACAGCATATGTTTTGACAGGGAATTTACTTTTTGCTCAGCGCACCATGTCCAACATCCTTGGCTTATAGTCCAGAGATTTTCCCTCTTTTCTGTGGAACAGAACAGGGAATGAATACTAAATACCTGCTGAGATCGTGCAGAGACAATAGAATTCCTTCTGGATTTTGTGAAAGATGAGGATTTATTTAAGTATTTTTGCTTTTTGCACACTGAATCGTGCAAATGTGTACAGAGGCTGTTTGGGAGGCAGATATCAGACAACGCTCTGCTCTTTTTCTGAACTTTATTATTTTAAAAAACTCCATTATTATTTAATAATGAAGGGTTTCCTTTTGAATTAAAAGTACACAGTGTTAAGATAGAGATTCATAGCAGTTCTCCTCTCACCTCTACCTCTGTTTCTTTTCATTTTAATCTTTCCCTTTCTGTCTGCTACTTCCTGCTGTTTTAATATACATTTCTGTTTTAGAACTTGGTGGGATATAACGCAGTTCTGCGCCCTCGGGTGGTGGGGGAGTGGGTTGGTCGGGACGAAGATGATGCGGACCCGCTGGCTGCGGAAATGCTGCACCCTCCCGTCCCTCGGTCTAAAACTGAAGTATGTTGGAGTGGAGACAGCAGCCCTGCTGGGAGGTTAGTGATTGGAAATATAGTATATTTGTGACGTCATCTATATGAGTGTATGTGTGCGTGCAAGTGTGTGCGTCTGAGTCACTTAATGCAAAAAGTTTAAAACTTCAGAAACTTCACAAAGCTCTTGTTGGCTCTTTAAATAGGAGGAGGTAGACTTCTAACTCTGGCTGCCTGAGGAATGCCCATCTGAATGGGTTTGATAATCCCATTTCAAAGGCGCGATCAAACATGCTTGCCATGATACTGCTTCAACCCAATTTCAAATTAAAGCTAACCTCATTTCTCTGTCCTCAAGGCCAAGAAATTTTCTGCTTGTTATTTTAAAAATGGCCCGTTTATGACAGTATAACTGTGTCGTGCGTTGCATTGTCAAATCATTTGTCATCTTTAAAAAAACTCTTTAAGTTCCAAGTCAAGTGGACTTGGTTGTTAGATGAGGCTATTGCCCTGTGTGTGTGTGTGTGTGTGTGTGTGTGTGTGTGTGTGTGTGTGTGTGTGTATGTATGTTTTTCTATCTGGTGGGGACTTTTACCTAACTGCTCACTCATCCATGAGGACTTTTGTCACTAAGGGGACACAAATTATGGTCCCAACAGAACCAGATATATGTGTTTGTGTAAATGAGATGTTATGTATTTTCCTATGAGGAGTGTGACAAACTTGTGGTGCTGTGTGAAAGCCACGGAGAGATGTGTCACTGTGGGGACAAATATTCTGCTTCTGGGAATGCATTATGTCAGCAAGTTGCCCCCCACATGGATAAGACAAGGGCTGCGCATGTGTGTTAGTGCGCACACACAAGTGTGCTTCTGTTATGACAAATTAAAGGAGGAATGGATATAAAACCATAAATCATGTTCAGGCCTGAGCTGACATACACACAGTGTTAATCTCATTAGGTTACTGTATGGGTGGATTATAGGGAGAAATCACTTAGTTTAAACCCTGAGCTGGGAGATAGGGATGTGTGTGTGGGCTCACTGATGAGCTCTGCTCTGTGTGTGTGCGTGTAAGTGAGATGTTTTGTATTTACCTATTAAGACTGTGAGAAACGCGAGCCGCTGTTTGTTTGGGATGGCGTTGTGTCCCAATATAATCACAGCCTCTTCTCTCATTAACTACAGGAGTACCTGGCTCATCACATTGATCATTTATATCAACTCTTAATTGCATTTACTGGGAACTTGCTCCCTTATCACATTCTGTTTGGGGATCCACATCACTTTCAATTACTCCAAGCAGTTTTCTGACCCAGCCTAGTGTCATGTTTCTATTAAAAGTCTTAATACTAAATGACATAAAATTTCGTGGCTAGAGATTTTTAAATCCACTGGTTAGGTTTATAATTAGAGAAGCTAAAAATGACCACTGATGTAATGGAAAGCTGGCAAAGACTAGCAGTGCCCTCGCTTAAAATCCCATGTGAGCTTTAATGTGGCGTCCCTTCATGGTGCTCATAGGCGTTCAGTTTCTTCTTCTTTTGGCTGCTTCCTTTAGGAGTCAGCGGTTCATATGACTTCATCTCACTCACCATGCTCTTCTGTCACACCAACCCTCTGCATGTCCCCCATCACGACATCCATGAACCTCCTCTCTGGTCTTCTTTTTCCATGCTCACCGCTCTCTAACCTGTCCAACATTGTCTGCTCAACCTCCCAAAGAGCTGTCCCTCTGATATACTCATTTGTACTCCTGTCCATCCAAGACACTCCCAATGAAAATTTTAACATTTTCAACTAAGCTCTGCCAAAAAAAATAAATTAAAACTTCTATCTGCAATCTGAAAGCACATATGTTTTTATTTCTTCCTCATGTATTTGACCTTTTTTGTCTAGGCAGTCCATCTTCCTCCTCTGACTTTTGCAAGTTTACTTTCACTTATTGCTTCTGTCCCTCATTCCAGCCCACCTGTCATTTATGACCATAAGAGAAAGTGACAGGTTGTGTCCATTCTCTGTATGATGGGCTGCAGTTTCCAGAGGGATAAGTGCAAAGTGCACTTGGGAAATCAAGAATGAACTGTGGCCAAAGTTTATTCAAGTTGTTTCTTTCACTCTCCGGTGGAGCGAGGCTTCCACATTTGACGTATAGCAGGAACACAAGTTTTTTTCTGTTAACAAAAATATAAAGACATTAACTTCTATGGGTTCTGATTACTTATTGGTCACTCAGACAGGAAGAGAGAGTTCTGTAAAGCTGCATTTTTTGTCATATTTCTTGTGTTTAATGTTTCGGCTCCTGTGGTGAAAAAGAATTGCTGACTCTGGGACAGCTACAGGGAGGCACAGTGGGCCTGAGATTTTCATATTAGATGTGGGTCCATTATACAACACATAAAAGTAATAACACTGTCTCCACACAAGCTAGCCGAGCAGCCTCTCTCTTTTTTTGTTTACTTCTATTTTTCACAATTATTACTTTCCTGCTTTGTTTGCTGTTCTCATCTTAGATTCTCGCCGCAATGTTGGAAAGTTTAGCCTCAGGTTAAACCTGACTGTTTGCAATCACAGCGAAATGTTCCAACTTTTTTTGTTCTTTTTTCTTCACCCAAAGACAAAAGCTGTAAAAAACACCCCATACCAACCACATTACTCGTATTAGCAGATACTATTAGCATAAATACCACACGGAGGGTATGAAGAAATATCTTTTGACCCTTTCACATTAGCTGTAAATAGATGTCATTAAGCTGAGATTAGCATCAAATTCATTCTCTTCCACCCCTATAATCCACGCCCTCGGCTACTGGGATATGAAAATTAATTTAGCCAATATAGAGGTAAGAGTAAGCCAGCCTTCAGTGTGGTATGTGTATCTCTTAACTTTAAAGGAAAATGAAGACGCTGTTGCGTGTGGGAACAGAATTATGAAGAAAAACATTCTTTTTTTTTTCATCCAGTTATTATTTTAATTGAATACAGTCTCAGAACTGTGATCCTCTTTCCACAAATGTTGACGTATGGGATGGCTTTATCGTAATTTCCATGGATACACCCGTGGCAATCAGCACGTAATGTTTATAAATTACCATGTGGGAAATGTTAGCGTACGCCTTTATGATAAAACAAATAGTGGAGGCTGAAGACAATGTTGAAATGTAAACAGAAGCCAGACGTGCTGGAACAAAGCAGTAATACTATTGGCTATTATACAAGAATAAATAATATTAGAAATATAGTATTCAGATTTTATAAATAATTAACGATCCTTTAAAAAAAAGATATATCTTTCCCATTCTTGAATATTTAAAAGATTCAAGCACTAAGTAACTCGTTTGGATTTGATTATTGGCTCCCCTGTTGGGTAAAAACTGCAGGGGGTGCTTTCAACACCTACATGCTTATAAATCCTGAGCTTAGATTCCCTTTTCAACCTGACATCCTCTAAACGCCCAATGGTTTGTGGGTAGTGTTTAACTTTTGCTCTGTTGCTCACCTCAGAGCAATTATCTTGTCTTATCTACTTCCTGCTACCCAGGTATAGCAAGGTGCACTGCACCTACATGACACTTCATATAACTGTACTCTGTTTTGTCTGTGCCAGCCACGGAATGACTATCAAGTGCAATGATTGGTGAAACACCTTTTTAAATATAGTCACACATGTGCATAGTACTGGGGCAGATGCATTATTTGGTTTTCGCTAGGAAGCTCGAGTCTGCTTAGATACAACTCTAACAGATTAGGATGAGAGTATGTAATTACTGTCGGAACACTGTTATTATAAAACACGTTATTTTTCTCCATGTGTTTCCCAGAAACTCAAAGCATATTATTGCAGAAGATAATAGCTTCAGATTCATGATCTATTCAACTTTAAAATGCTTTACAGAAGTGAGCGACAATGTAATTACTTGCTAATAAGTTATTCAGTTTGTATGAGGGTTGGAAAGTATTACTTTATGCTATTTTTCGTGCTAAGACTTTTTTATTTCACCTTTAGCCTGAAGATGGAAGCGAAGAGCAAAGGGCTAAAGGAGCAGCAGCATCATCATAAGAAGCTTCTGGCTGCCATGCTGTCCCAGGACTCCTTTGATTCGGTCCACAGCCCCACCCCCTCTGTTGTGGAAGAGGAGATCGAGGACGAGGACGATGCCATGGAGCTTCTGGGTAATCTCACAGCCCGATACGACTTACATACAAAGTCACAAGTTACAAATCTGTGTAAAATTTGTTGTGTAATAGAGCAGAACGGTTTTCCGAGGCAGATGCAGTCCATTAGTTTTTCCAGTGTAAAACTACCATTGATCCTAGTGCTGATTATGAGTCTGCATGTATGAGTGTTTTTATGTGATGCATTTGGAAAACCTCTGAACTGCGATTTCAGATAACACTAAAATGAAGTCTGCAGATGAAACTACGCATTTTTCTCTATATATTTTTTTAGGCTATGTGGAATAGAAAACATGCATATTGTGTATTTTTGCACAACTGGAAGAAACACCTCATAGCACAACTAAAAGAAATACTTTACTTTGAAGGCTTATGGCACGTTCAGTTGATGTTGTGCCTCCTGCTTTTTTTAGATGGGAAAAAATGGAAATTGGTTCTTTTACAGCACTACTATTACTGCATTTGCTTTCTTTGGCCACCTGCATACAGTCAAATTCACTGTGTTCTGACACATTTTCTATGAGTTGTGGGGAAAAAATGTTGCTAAAAGTGGGAAAATGGCAAACATGGATGGATTATCATGGCCATGAGCCCTGTACACAAATTTCCCTCAGGCCACCTACCTACTCATGCAAAGACCATGCACTACATCTGCCCTTCCTAAGCACACACAGTTGCACAATATCAAGGCGTGTGTGTTACTTGGAATTTGTATTTGGTGAATTAAAAATAATAAATGCCTGAACATCCATAATGTGAATGACCTGTTCCACCACATCCCAAAAGTGCTCCATTGGACTGAGATCTGGTGACTGTGGAGGCCTTTTGAGTACACTGAATTCAATGAGAATCTGACCCTACCATCTAAATGTTGCAGCAGAAATTGACTCTCATCAACCAGGCCATGGTTTTCTAATCTTCTATTTCCAATTTAGTGAGTTTATGTGGACTGTAATCTCAATTTGACCGAAGTAGCACCTAGTGTGGTCTCGGCTTTGTTGTAGCCCGTCTGGTTCATGGTTTCATGTGTTGTGCGTTCAGAGATGCTCTTCCACATGCCTTGGTTGTAAACCAAGTTATGGTTATTTGAGTTACTATTGCCTTCCAGTCAGCTCAAAGCAGTCTTGCTATTCCCCTCTTACATTGTGCATCAACAAGACCCAGAGAACTGCTGTCTTTTCTCTTATGGTTGCAGAGATTCTGTTGCCCTAAAGTTAACTAAAGATGTAAAAATGTACATTTTCTTCAACGTGTAACAGGGTTGACTTGAACTGATGGAAAGCATTGTATATACGCACACCTGCAGAGGCATGCGTTGTGTATGCAGTGGAATTTGGTTTGATTTGCATTAAAGGGCACTTTAGGAGCTGTTAAAGGAATCTGCTCTTCCTGTTTGCACTGGAATGCCAGATGTTTTCAGCTTCAGCTTGTTCTCTCTGACAAGTGTAGAATCGCAAAGTGGCTCATTTGATTTACTTCGCCTGTGCCAGGAGTGCATGTGTGTGTTTACGTTCCTTCACGCCAGTTCTGCCACCATGACTTGAGATGGATGAGTGTCAGTGGAAAGAACACCTGATGTAAAGTTTAATTCAGTGGAGGCTCGGAGAGCTTGTCATTCTGTACGTGCAGATGCAAGATGTAATGCCTCTTTCTAAACTCAATGTGTTGTCTAAATATTTTTTGTGGTGAAGCATTCCCTCTGCTACCGTCTGTCACTTGTTCCTCGCAGTTTGTCTCTGCGTTGTAGTAATGTTTATCTGCGTGGTGATTCTCTTGAGTAAAGTACCTTATGGTCACACTTGTAGATTTAAAGCATCACGTACACCGTTTATGTCATTCAAATCTGAATCGCGACAGTTCTGTGTTACAGCTAATACTACAAAAAATTTTCATAGCTAACAAATGATTGTCAAGCAGTACTTCTTTGAGGAACGGCAACCTGCAGTGCAGTCTTTTTATTTCCTTGTGACAGACATGGTTTCTAGTAATAGTGCTTCAGTCTCTCTTCGGTCTCCTTAGAGTTGTTGCTCTGTGGTGACACACACATCTACTCAAGTCTGTGCTCTCCACTCTCCTGTCACAGCAGTGAGACACTTCTGCTTGTTAGCAGGATCTGTTCACCGGGGTCATTCAGAGGGTCGCATTTCTTTTTCACCGCGTGTCAGCGATTCCCGCGCGGTTACACAGACTGAAGCTGCGACATTTTAGGTGTTCGTTTCAAAGCTGGGCATTTTATCAAATTAATTGCTCTTTTAATGTAATGTTTCGTCACGGCAACCGTGACGCTGTCTCCTCACTGCAGGAGGGTCCTGGGCTTGAATTGGCTTTTGTGAGTCCGCTTATATATAAAAGAAATCTTTAGAAAATATTATTTAAACACAAAGTTTTTATTTTCTTTTGTGTTGCAAAAAATTTCCAATCAGCTGAACAGCGTTGTCAGTATAGTTTTAATTCCGTTTGCTTTTAATGTTTATTAGATATTTAGAATCAAAATACTTGTCATTTATGGTATCTTTCCTTCACTCAAAAACACTTTCTTTGCCCTCATAACATGACATGACATAATATTCTTTTTACTAAAATGCAACAGAAAAATAAAAATATCAATGGTTTGTCTGGTCCAGTAATTAATCAAGAAAAATATGCTTGATATAAACTGAACGATACCAACCAAGTAAATTTCTCATAGATATTACAGTATAATTATGTAACAAAATTAGATGGAAACTGTATATGTTTTAGGCATATTTGTTCCTTTTGTGTCTTTCAGTGTTTTCAGGCAATAGCTCCTATATTAAATGAGGCAGGACTCTGCATGCTCAGGTAGAAGCTTCAAAGGTGCGTAACAAAAGCACAAAATTAAGGTGCTTAATTTTGAATTAAGCACCTTAATTTTGTGCCCAAATGTGACGGACTGGTTCTGATATAACACTTTTTTGCCCTATTTGATCATTCAAGATAATTTCTGCTACAGTGGTCATTTACCCATTTACATACATGTGTTTTCTTTATTCTATGCGTACGTGTTTTTAACCTAACATCCACAAATTTACAGTCTAATACAGGGGTGGCCAACTCCAGGCCTCGAGAGCAGGTGTCCTGCAGGTTTTAGATAACACCCTGGCTCAACAGACCTGAATCAAATGATTCGTTCATTACCAGCCTCTGGAGAACTTCAAGAAATGTTGAAGAGGTAATTTAGCCATTTAAATCAGCTCTGATGGATCAAGGACACATCTTAAACGTACAGGACACCGGCTCTCGAGGCCTGGAGTTGGCCACCCCTGGTCTAATAGATACATTAGGGGCAACTCAGGGTTCAGTATCTTGCTTAATCATACTCTACAGGAGTTTGGAATCAGACCACCGACCTCCCGAGTTGCAGACAACCCATTCTTCCTCATGAGCTACATCTGGAGCACAGTGGAAAATGAAAAAAAAATTGAAAGAAAAATGCCCTCACATGGTAGCTGATCCTTCGTCTGGTGTATGACCGTCTTGTGCTAGAGAAAATGGGTCTTCTTGCAAAGTAATTATGAATGCAGTTTGGTTTGGGAACACCATTTTTAGAAGGCAGGGTTCAACAGACATGACCCAGGAGAGTAGTAATAAATATAACCAGAAAGCAGGATGCTGGTGGTCTGTGATGACCCCTCACAGACTCTGTGGCTTGACACTTTGGTCTATGGCAGTAATTCAAAGAAACGAATGCATTTCTGATCCTCTGTCGAGGCCTGGTCACGTAGCTCTCCAGAGACCGCCGCCTCTGAGTTGACTGCCTCACTACTGTAAAGTTGATTAAAGGTGATGCTAACACGTATCATGTGGTGCCTTGGTGGACTTTGTGAAACGAAGGACCCTCGTGAGGATTTTTTGGGCCTCAACTAGAAAGAAGGTCTTGGCAAAAACTCTGTAGCTATGACCAAACGCATGCCAAGATGACTGGTGATCCTTGGCAGGGCTGGTGAGCTTGTGATAGTATATTGATCCCTAAAGGAGATATTCATCTTTTTTCCCTGCTGCTGTCCACAAGGGTAAAACATGTGGTCATCTGTTCAGAGCTGCTCCACAAGCCGATAGGGATTTGGAAACATGTTCAAGGACTTCACAGCTGAGAGGTGCTTGCTCTCAGATAAGTTGAATCGCTGGAATTAAGTGCTCTCTCAAATTTGATGACACAGCAAAAGCTGCTGTAACTTAACCTTGTACAGTAATGGGTTATTACATAAAATACCTTTGTTTTTGTTCATTTTTATAAACATTCAACATCATCTTCTCATTTCTCTTGATTCTGCTTCACCAAACAATAAGCTGTTGACTGGTAATATGCTAAACATGGTGCGCAGTGTTAAAGGCCTCTCACATGCAGCAATGCAACTGCTTCAGGAATAGAAATTGTTGGGTGCTATGTGTTTAAGCATTAGGTCAGTCTGACCTCTAGTGGCTAAATGCTTGAATTACAGTTGCTGTGTCTAAAGTTTATTAAGAGCATTGTCCCAGATGAGTGCAATGATTTGAATTTAGGTAACCTGACAGAAAATTGTCTATAGACTTTAATAACTTTTTTTTAACCTTTTTTGCACATTACCTTTATTTACCATGTGACGCTAATGCATCCTATGTTAGGTCCACATGCACATTGGAGCCTCACCATGTTGTCAGGCAGACCGGCCATTGTTACAAATGAAAGCAAATGTATAGATGAGAAATAAACACTTGTGATGTTGCTGAGAGCGATCGTGTTTAGTATGTGCCAAAATTTCTGGGGAATGAAGAGAGGGAGGTTTGGGGAACAATGTAAATGTAAAACATACTGCAGATTTTCCACTGGGAGGCAGGAAAGGAGCACTGCTTTGTCCTACTGTGGAACAAGTGCAACTTCTGCAAGAGTGTGATAAAAATGGACTTAGAGGATACAACAGTTAGTTGCAGTTGCAACTTCTCTGCATTTTTATAGTAGGAAAGAGGTTTTTGCAAACTGGATGTTTTTCTTTTCTTTTTTCTTTTTTTCCTCTAGTACCTGGATAAGGAGCTTATGAGAAAATAATAGGATCGCCTTGAAATGGCTTACAGTACTGCTAGCCAAGGTTTTCCCGATGTAATGCAATTATAAAAAACCAAATATGCGTGACTCGAGTTTGATTTGTTTTGTTCACATTGTTCCAAAAGGAGAAAATAAAATCAGCTTAGAGGTTGCAGTCTTGTTGATTCTCTGGTAGTTCTCAGGGATGACACTGTGTTTTCCCAGTTGTTTTCATTAGTTCTGCGCTTAATATTTACCACAGTCCAAACCATATTTAAAATGAATATGACTCACATGTTCTTGTGTAACCATGGAAAATGTCAAAATTCTAGCTTTTGCTAGGCGGTGGAACCGCAGCAATATACTGAACCCAAGCAAGAAACAAGCTGAGTTCAGTGTGTGGAGAGAAACACCCTGTTTTTTGGCCTTGCAGTGTTATTTTATGGTAAGTTAATGAGACGCGTTAGCCAGTTCCCCGCTGTAAGGTTACTGTTGTTGTCATCCGTGGTGGAAGTATTCCATTTCAGGGGGCTGATTGAATTCTCAAATTCTATTTTTATTAATATGTGCAGAGAATATGTTTGATTTACATGAACTCAGGCGATGAAAAACAAACTTTATTGTAGAAACAAAAGGAAAAAAAAAAAAATTTTCAATAGGACATATTGTGTATTTAACTCTGCAGCAACATAAAGTCTAAAATACTTTATACTTAAAAGACTGTAAGGCTGTTTGGGCCAGAATGCATTTCACACACATACACACTTCCATTGTTGCAGAGGGTAACTGAGCCTCCAGTGTAAAAAAATACTAATATATGACATATCATCAGACCCCCCCTTCACGAGCCAGCAGACCCTTTCAGTATGTGAACCCGCTCTGGCGTGAATCCTGAAACGGGAGAGGAGAAGAGTAGCTTTACCTGCGCTCGCCGAGTTACAGCGACACTGAAGATTTGACGCTGACAAGATGAGCGCATGATAAAGCTCTGTCTGATCTCTGATACACATAGACTTAAGCGCAGACTGGTGGATGACATACAATAGCTGTGTGTGGCTCTTTTGGTGGTGTTACAGCTTCCTTTCATGAAGTGCTGCCTGCAGTACAATAGCTCACTGTTTTGTAGAAAATAAAATAGGTGTGAAAAAGTGAGCAATGTTTTTCACTATCTCGACTTTCTTCCTGAAATTTAAGGGTTGATACCAGTTAGTTGAAACATGCACAGATTCAACAAGGTGCTGGAAATATTTTGGTTCATATTGACATGATAGCATCACAGTTGTTGCCGATTTGTTGGCTACACATACAGGATGTGACTTTCCCATTCCACTACATCCCAGAGGTGACTGGATCTGACAGGATCTGGTGACCATGGAGACGATTTGAGTACAGTGAACTCGTTATCCTGTTTCTTTGAAGCACTTTGACATGATTTGAACTTTGTGACATGGTGTCTTATCCTGCTGAAATAAGCAGTTAGTCTGTGGTGTTTAAATGATGCACAGTCACTAATGAGTCAAATGTGTGCTAAAAGCCCGCGGGCACGCCACTGCAACCCCCTCTGGCCTCTGCTCCGTAGCTGCTGGGTGACCTCTCGTTTGGGGCTCTACTCAGCTCTTCCCAGGAGGGTGGCACGGTTCCCCCCCTTTTGGTGATCCTCCTCGGGTTCTCGCACTCTGGGGCCTCTGGATATCTGGGGCCTGGATCTTCTTAGTATCTACTGTTATCTACTGTTAGCTAGTTTATTGTGATGGTGCTGTATTTATTATGTTGCTCTTTTTTTGTTTGCTTTCTCTTCTGTTTTTTTTCTCCATACAGGTGATCCAGATGTTTTGTTTGTTTTTCTTTCTTTCTTCCCCCCTTTCTCACCGTCTCTTCTCCCCTCTGGTTTTCTTTCTCTCCCTCTCTTTCTTTCATTCTTTCTCCCTGTCCTATCCCCCAGTCATGTCTGTCCCGTTTGTAGCAACCGAAAATAAAATAAATACATAATTATAATAAAGGTCAATCAAATGGACCAAAATGGCAAGGCCATGATGATCCACTTGGTAAAATAAATCCGCTTGGCATCTTTCTTGGCCTTAAGACAACAATTCTGATGGCTAAAGATCCAAACGGGACACACACACAAAAAAAAAAAGTATGCTAAAATATCCCCAGCATCATTACACCACCACCACTAGCTTGAACCATGGACCGGCGGGATGGATCCATGCTTTCATGTTGTTTACACCAAAATCTGAATTTTGCAGCAGAACTCTCACTAAGCTAGACGACATCTTTCCACTCTTCTATTCTCTAATTTTGGTGAGCCTTGTGAGTCGTAGGAGTTGCACCCGGTGTGGGCCTCTGCTTCAACGTTTGACGTTTTGTCCTTTAAGAGATGCTCTTCTGCGTACATTGGTTTAATAAGTGACTTGAAGCAGCATTCAGAGTCACTTAAATCACCTTTAGCCCTCATTCTGATCCTCAGTTTAAACTTCAGCAGGTTGCCATGACCCTGTCTACATGCCTAAATGTATTGAGTATATATTGATTACATTTTTGTGTCAAAAAGAAGGTGAACAGGGGTACATAATAAAATGGCCAGTGAATGAATGCTAGCATGGCCATGGCAACAGTTTTTTTGTATGTTTTATCCTGGAAAAAACAAACCAGTTTTTAATTTATTTATTTATGCTGGTAGTCTAAATTTGTACATTGTACATTGTATGTATGCAAAATTAACATTGGTGTGAATTTAAAAAAACGTTTTTTCTTTGTATAAGTACACTACTTTTAGTTACTTTCTATGATTTTTAAAGATCACCGTTAATATCATCCTACCTATGTTAATACAAGTTGCTGTACTAGAAGGACTGCTGTGTTGACTGAGGTCAGTTAAGATTTCCAGTTTCCTGATACCATCAGGAAAGACCTCCTGCAACGCACACTACATGCAGACACACTTTAATCACTGCCATTTGTTATGTTGATTGAAAATTTCAGGACCCCAAGAGGCAAGACGGACACACTGAAGTTGGCAATGATTAAAAGTAGCTTGTTGTGAATAGTCAGGTAATTGGAGTGGATGGATCTTTGAAGATGGAGCGTGCAGCCCTGGGGGGAAAACTGGGTTGTCAGGTGGGCAGACAGAGGACTGATGGCAGACGGAGAGCGAGCCTAACAGGCTGAATTCTCTTGTAGAAAACGACTCGTGAACTGGAACAGATATACAGGATGGGGATGAACTTATAAAAACAGTCACACACAATCACTGGCGAATAGTCCGGGACGAAGGTGTCGTGCATAAAACTCACAAACTGAAGGACAACAAGAGAGACTGTAAATAAACAGGAGACATAAAAAGTGAGAGAACAAAGAGGAAACAGAGAAAGAGGAGGAGGTACAGCCGGTTCATGATACCATTGCTTCCCTCATCTTTGCCCAAACAACTAAAGACACAACAGTTGCCCTGGACACGGTGTAAACCAACAAAAACAAAGCTGCATCATCGCGGTGCTTCGAGAGGAGGAGGTAAATGAGATCATATATGTCAGTAGCATAATCTGCTTAAACAGTAAATCTTTCGCTTGGACGCTTGAAAGGACTGTGCTCACCTCTGAAGGTTTTGCTGGCCTGATGGCGAAAAGAATGTCCCCATTAAAAGCGTAACTGCGCCCAATTTGATGCCTGTAAAAGTCTCCACAGTGCAGATGGATACGTTAATCGAGGGGCAAATTGCTGCGGTATTATGGTGGTATTACTGGAAGCAATTACCAATAGGCAAGTAGACTGTTGCGATTATGCCATAAATCTAGAGGTAGTCATTACGCAGAGCATAGCCTAATAACAACCAGCGTACCTACCTCCTGTGCGCATTAGCGCCTTAGATGAACTGAGCAGATTATTCGAATGGAAACGAGCTGAATTGATACAGTGAAGCTGTATTGTGACTACTGTTGCTAGACGGGGCCAAAAGATGATAGATAGGTGCGCAAGTATGTAATCTGTAGAAACCGTTGTTATCAAGACTGGCAGATAAAGCAGTTGTGTGAATAGATCCATTGTGTTAGTAGAGGCAACCGGCTAAAGACGCCAGCGTTTTCTAGCTCGTGCATGCTTCGAAATTAACGCTGAGAAGAAGTTTACCTGATAGAGTTATAGACTTGATGACATTGTGCAGTAATTATTAGAGTGATAATATTTTAATGACTGAATACAACTGTGTCTGTGCATTTCTTGGTGAAGTTATTTAAAACTATGTTGCTGTATCTATGGAGTTATCAAAAACAAGCAGTGATCTCCAAAAGGAGCTTTCAGCTCAAATGAATGTATTGCTTGTATGGTGCTACCTACCCTATTATTCCATCACTCATCTTTGATATTTTAATAGCTGTTTCTCAGTAATTTCTCCCATTTGCTTCTTGCCTAGGCACACTTCTCTCTGAGTGATTAACGTCATTGTTTTGAGCTGTAGATGGCAACCTTGCTCTTGGCAGACAAATGTTTCCATGTATTTTTATTATGTAGTACATGTGAAATGCTTTCTTGACGATCAAGTCCTGTTAATTTTGAAATATGTGTAATAAAACACCAATAAAGAGCCTTTATCCCAGTATAATGACTGGGATCGTAATCCATCAATACATCAAGCTTGGCCGTGTCTACTCTGACGTCCTAATCTCTGCGATATTTGCGGTTAGAAAGCGAGTTAAAAGGAGGTTTGCACCAGGTCTGTGATGAGACTTTCCACAGGCCTCACTGAGCTGTGATGTTACCACGCTCATGTGTGTCCCCCATCTGATTCTGATCAGGGTTTTTACTGCTGCGCTCTGAGCTGCGAGGGCTTGGAGCCTTACAGGCATATTTTTAGGCCAGGAGAGGAGGGGGTCGCGGGGGAGAGGGTGCTATTGAAAGCTGAGACATAATTATAAAATGTAAGATGGAATATTGTTTTTATTACAAAGCCAAACAAATGTGACTTTGTCGCGAATCACATCAAAGATGTCTGTGTGACGACTAACCACCGAGTGGAGGCATGGTGCTTGAGGTTTAATGAAACGCAAATGCTGGCTGTGTGTGTGTGTGAGGCCAGCAAAAGTGTGGGGTCTGCAAGTGTCACTGTATGTGTTGCCGTGCGCCTTTTTATCTGTAAGTCTGACTATGTTGCTCACACATGTGGGTCCCCGTCTGTGAGTAAGCGCAGCTTTTCGACTGCGCACCGTAAGGAGCGAGGCATGTGTCACATAGAGACTATTAATTAAAGCCCAGTGTTTTGTGGTTACCTGTCACCACTGCTCATGAAAGAATGGAAAATTCAATTATTTCACATCGATGAGACCCAATAATTCACAGCACTTGATGAAACGCCATTGATTCTATGTGGGAGATGGAGCGTGTGTGTGCCTTCCCTCCATGTGTGAGGTTGAGCTGATTCCACCCATTACATCTGTCAGCGCATCATCTGAGAAGGTGTATATTATGTTATTTGTGAAGGTAGTGTGCTAATTATGACTTTAGCTCTTTTTTTAGCCTAGAGTAGGAAAGAGACAGCCAGTCCGTCGCTATCCAAACAACATGAAATTACATGGAAACTTAGAGATAGACAAGCTCTTTATCTACGTGCTTTGCTCGTCTCCTTTCCTTCCCTACTGTAGCGCAAGTCAGTGATTGCGGCACGGAATTCCTGAGCGCTTGGGCCTTTTGTTGGGATTGCATCGCTTGAATAATTTCTGTTCCTCTCCCACCATACTCACCCCCAGTGTAGATCCATTTTATTTATCTGCCGTGTCATCGTTAGACGAGGGGGGGGAGCACGCATGGCTGCCCTGGTGCCTGGGGAGTGAAAATGTGACAGGGCTGACAAACAGGCGAGTGTGGACAGACGTTTGTTGTGTCTAGACTGAGGCCCATGAGGCTGTCCTGGTCTTTGGGTAAACTAGTCTCACAGGAGGCACATTGTAAACTTATCATAGTGTTATTGTGCGGGATACATGCTGGGCTCTGCTGTGAACGTGGGGAGTACCCATGTCTTTTCCTCTACACAAGAAAATAACATTTACACGCACATAATGTACTATTCTTTTGATCTTCAGCTTGAAGTTGGGTATTAACTTAAGAAAAGTTAAAGAAGTATAGCTTGTGTGATGTGTAATAATCACAGACTGTATGTCAAAGATGGACACAACCACTATGATGTCACCAGTTGAGTAATTTGTGGCACTAATTGTTACGTTGAACTGAAACACATTGCCACATAATTACCAGTTAGCAATATAAACTTACAGGTCCACACACTAATAGAAATCCCTAATTGTAATGAAGACACAGATAGGATGTTTTAGTTTTTATGTATGAACACAAAACTGACAACACAAAGCAAATCCTTGGCTAGCTTCTTGTTAGACTGCTGTCTGTGCAGACAGACAGTTTTGTTAGCAGTATAATGCAGTTGTTTCACCATCATGATATTGTCCTTCTGTGTAATAAAAATAAAAGTAAAAAATAAATAAAAATGAAAGTAATATCTGTCTGTGGTGGAATGTCTCCATTTCTCAAAAGCTATAGATAACTCCACCATTTTCCTCCTCCCAGCACAAAAACTGAAATCAGTAATGAAAGTCTACAGGAAGAAAAAAGAACCTTAATCTAATGTAATGCAAGTAACGAAATAATTGTAATGTACTTTCTGAATTTAGTACAGTAATGCATTACATTGTTATTTTAAAAAATCAATTGTTATTTTGTCATTTAAAACAAAACTTGTTTACCCTATTTTGGTTTAAAATGCTAAGTTATCAGCTAACGCTAGCAAGCTAGGTTAGCAAGCTGCATCCATAGACTGAAGGGGTGTGGTGCACAGACATGGAAACAGGGTAATTAGCGCTAATTAACAGTTTAATGAAGTACTATAATTCCAACATGTTGGGCATGCTGTAATGCACAGCAAGGATATTATTTTTCAGATAATTGCATTAAAAATGCTCCAGAAGGTGCCAACAAAACAAACACAGCTGCGAGTCCTCTGTTCAGTGACTCTAATTAGCGGAGGTGAAGCCTAGCAAAGGGTTACTGGCGCTTTTCTGCTTGGAGTTTGCATGTTCGTTGTGTGCCTGTGAGGGCTTCTACCACATACTCCAGCTTCCTCCCACAGTCCTAAGACATGTATGGTGTTAGTTTAAATGGTAATTCTATATTGGTCGTGCAGTAGATGTGAGTGTGAGAGCGAATGCAATAGACTGGCAGCCTGTCCAGAGTGTACCCCACCTCTCATCCTAAGACAGCTGGGAAAGGATCCAGCTTCTTTGCATAATTGCTTTAGAAGATAGATGGATGGATGCGTCTTTAAAAAAGTCACCCATTGTATGAGTGTTGTAAACAATTAAATAATTTATAGACGCTAAAGTAAATTTTCTATTCTGGCTGTAAAAATGTTACAGCCTCATGTGGCCATTAGAGGAACTGCAGTTTTTGGCCCTTTTGTTGGCTTGATGATAATTCATTCAGTGTCACTTGAATTTCTGTGTTAACAGTATAGGTGGCATATGTAACACTTTTTTTTTTATTTGTGTGTAGAACAGCTGTTACCGTTAAATACAACTTTAAATGTTTTCATATATATTGTTTCCAGACATATGCTATTTTTTTTTTGTCCAACACAAAAAGTCCTTTTGCAAATTAAATATTAATTGGTGTCATACTCTATGACTTTGCGTGCGGGATGACAGAAATCAAATTTTCCTGACTAATAAACAGTTTCTGCTGTCATATTCAGACCTCAAGCCCAGCTTGTAAAAGGACTCATGTATAATGTTAACACCCAAACCTTATCCCACGGGATACAAATTCATCATTTTAGCACTCCCTGCACAGGCACTTCCTGGTGTCAACACAGAAATCTGTCACTTCTCTCCAGCGGAAAGTTGGATTCAGCGTGAGGGCCAACATGGATGCAGTTCAGACTGCTGTTGCACAGATGAAGGGAAACACCCTCCTTCAAAACCTGTTCCTGGCAAGACAAAACTTTAACTCACAAAAGAACTGTTTGTTTTCTAAAAGCCATCTTTGTCATTTATGCAGTTTATTTCTGAGAGCTAATAAGGATACAAAAATGCGCACCCATAGAACAGCTACAGTCGGGGCAGCTAGCAGCAGGTCTTCACGCTGATTCAGTTTTGTAGTAGGTCAGCAATTTTTGCTGCTTCACTTTCATGCACACACATGCTCATAAACGCAATTAAAAAAACTCTTTACTTTCCATTTGCAGTTCTTGATATTGTCTGCATATGCTAGTTTCCTGTGCTTTTGGCAGGTCAGGTCAAGTTCAGGTTTGGTGACTCATTTCAGAATGTTTGAGCTTCTCTTGCATTTCATTTAGCCGCAGTTTAATCAGTTTTTTTTGTATGTAAGATGCAGACAAAAATTTTGTTTATCTCAGTAACCACTAAGTGTCTGAGTTTAGATTCCTCTTTCTTCAGGCGGAGGTCTCTCTCTTCCTTACTGTGTCATGTTATCTTGACCAGATGGAAACAAGTTGAAAAGACAAAATTGGAGTTGAAGTGACAAGCAGCTGTGCATACCGAGGTCATGTTCATTTTTCAGGGTCAGAACTGGTCCCTGTTATTCTTTTGGTGTTTCATGAAAGCTGCAGTCTCACAAGTGAATATTTCCAAGTGTCAGCTAATGATTTGTACCACAGGCTGTGACCCAAAGAAAATCCAGCATGCCATGTTAGTCAGTTGCCGAAAGAACGGATGGAAGTGTGAATGGATGAAGAAAAAATAGGAAAAGAGTGAAGACCCAAAACGGAGCAGTTCCCACGACCAGAAAATTGCTCAAATCGCTGGTGGCTCTCTTTGTCCCCACCCCTCCAATGCATTCCATGATGAATGGGACATTTAATATTGCGCTGCTTAAGGGTATCACTGAAGTGTATCCTATCTGTCCTTCACTAAACACTAAAACAGCCCTTTTTTCTCTGGCAGTGTGGAATTGAGCAACATATTGTCAAATGTAGAAGAAAACCAAAAAACTTTGCAAAAGATTTAAACATAATTTTAGACGAGGGTTTTACTGACAAGGTGACTTTGAAATCACTTTGTTTCTTTGATGCTGGGACATATTTTCAACACATTCTGTGCCAAGAAAAACACATGACTTCTGCTTCTTAAGAGAATGTGGTTGTGTATTTTACATATTTCTGAAACCATGAAAACATTTACTTTTTATGATGGCAAACAAGTGGGAATAAACAAACCAATAAAAGAGAAGAAAGCTCATAAAGGCTACTGGGTATACAGTTAGAGAGTTGAAGCTGGCATGTGCAGAGGAGGGATAGTGGACGAAGTGGACAAAGGATGTTAAATGTGGAGCTGCCAGACAGGAGAAGAGGAAAATCTCAAATGAAACTCATGGATGTAATGAAGGAGGAGACGCAGAGGGATAGGGTGAGGTGGAGGCAGTTGATCTGTGTGATTTCAGTAGCGTTTCTGTGGATATAAATATGTATTTTTGTGTGCTAAAGAAATGCTTTGTTTTAACCAACTCTTAACAGGACTAACTATGGCCACTGAGGCTGTAACAATGTAGTGCTGTGGCATGCTAATACATGCATTGTTGGCTAATATTAGAGTGCAATTCAAAACAACAAAACAGGTTTAAAAATTGAAATGAATATTCACAGTATCACCTTTTCCCTTTTAGTCACTCGCAGACAAATGCAGGAATACAAATGGCTTAACATGCCAGAATTCCCTCTTTATTTTAGTGTTATTTAGCCAGTATTTCAATATTTAATTTGAAATGGTGTCAAAATTCAACAGTTTAAAAAGATCTGCAAAATACGTGCAAATGACTCTACTCTGGATACATTTTACAGCATTTGGACTAACTGTAAGTAACTAAAATGATACAGTGAATGACAGTCAGGTTAAGTTTGATCTTTTCTCCCAGGAGTATGACTATTCTTCTTTAATGGGCCCCTTAGTACTACTGCTCCATCACTTGAAAAGCCAACAAACCGTGCATGTAATATTTCTTGAGGGGCATCGTTCATACCAAGGCTTTCTGACTACAGGATGTCACAGACACCACAATTAAAGTTGAAATAAAAAGCTGCAGAATTGCAGATCAGGCATGTAGTTGACAGTGGGAATGTTTCTAGGAATTGTTTTGTGAAAGGTGATGCTCTGAATACTTTTCATTCCTTTTTAAAATGTAGCTAGCGGTCGTTGTTTGTGACATAACACTAAAAATCTATTAACTGCCATCTGTCCTGACTTTCTTTTACGTAGCAGATCAGGATAGGTGGATAACAAATACGACCGAAGGAAGACTTTTAGCCGTCTTGTTGCAATGATTTCACATAAAGGGGAGAAGAGACAGATGAGATTTTCTGGCTTTGTGCCACGCTGATGGATGGAGCGAGAGAGTTCTCATGAGCAAGTGTCATCCAATCTAATCCAGGTGATTAGTCATGCATTCTCCTCTTTCAAGGTGTGAGGCCCATTATTTCTCCCCCCCCCTAAACCAGGGGCCAGGTAATGTAATCGCAAAATGAAAAGTATCACTGTTGGTTTCAAGTAACTAGACACACAGATACGCAGACAGTCAGGCACGTACTGTGCTATATGTATACGAGCAGAAACAATGGCAACGAGAAGCTCAAGTATACTGTCTGGCCTGAAGGTGACCTCCGTCCCCTCACCCCAATTGGCAAAGCTCAGATATTCATCTGGTCTGAGAAAAATGGGAGAAATATTGTTATGGTGACCGTTCAAAATGTTGATTTAAACATTTAAAAAACTCGAACGGCACATTTCACAGAGGAAGACGCCAAAACACCCGCACGCTATTCGTTCTCACGGAAAGGACCGTGACACGGAAAATACTGCAGTATGTTTTATCTCTTGGGGATGCACTCAAAACCAAAATGGATTGGCTGATTCAGACTCTCCCCTTTGATACTAGAATTGTATTAATGGACAGTTTAAAGTCTGTAACTATTCAAAATCACCACTGGTTTTTTTCATAAATCATGTTACTGGTATGATTTATTCCTCTGTGGTGTTTGTCCTCTGTCTATTAAAGACATTTGTAGTGTTTCTATTTCTCAGACTTGTTTGAATTGGAGCATGCGGACAGTATTTACACTCATAAGGAACGTCATATGGACTTCTTTAGAGTCAGAGGGGAGAGAGTCTATGTGTGTGTGTGCTCTGCAACTGTTTGCTCTTCAGGACACAGTAAGAGATCAGACAAAACCCAGTTTTCCACCTCTCCATCACCCTTTCCTTCCATCTTACCACTCGTTTTTTTCTCCATATTGTTCTTTGTCCAGTTCAGCTCGTTAACCTTCCTGTTTCTGTGCAGGAATAATGCGGTCCTGTCATCACCTTGTCAAAATCATTCCTCATAACAAAGTGTTATTCATGTGAACTTTATGATTCTGCACTTTTTTGTGGATCCATGCCTATGGAGTGTGTGTGAAGCAGCACAGCAGCAGGGCTAAGCCGAGTGTGTATTTACTGTGATGTGCTTGCTTTCTCGTTTGGCTCTTAGCAGACTGTCATCACAGGGGATCGTTAGTGGAGGGAGATACCAAAGTATGATTAATAACTGTCCTTTCTGTCTCTTGTTTTCACTCTATTTTCCTTGCTTTCCTTTCCCTGTTGCTGTCTCTCTGTGTTACTCCCTCTCTGCTCCCAGAGGACCTGGATGACCTGCGGATGGAGGGTGTGACAGGGCTGGTTCTCTCCGGCAGTAAGTTCAGCCAAGGACGCAGCTCCTATCAGCCTGAACCACAGGCCAAAGTTACACTCAACATCTGCTCTAGGTGTGCCAGGTAAATGTTTCTACCTTCTCTTTTCTGGCACAGTGGACGGAGAATATACGCACAGTTCTGCCCCAAAGTTTGAAATGTCTGTCTTTTTACCTCTATAAAACATCACACTGATCAGAGATGTGGCCAATGTTTCATGGAATCATTCATCACAATATCATACACATGTGTATGTGTGTATATATGTCTGTATGCACTCTATGTCTTCTCAACAAACCTTTCACAAACACCTTCACACATGCAGTGGTTAATAACACAAATATGTTTTTAAAAGCATTTAATCGTCTTCATCGTTCTCCGTTTGCATTTGTTTTGCATGTCAGCATGGAGCTAGTCAAGTGTCTGGATCGTTTGTAGATTCCATTACAGTCTCAAAATGCCCCTCCATAAAAGTTTTTTTCTGAAACCCATCAGTTTGTTTTTTCCTGATAGTAGGGATGAACAGTGTTCCCTGTGGGAGCTGTCAGACAAGTAAAGATTTTAAGCCACGATGTGTACTAGTCTATTACAAGACCAAATCAAACTGGTTCTCCTTAGAACAGAAAGAAAAAGCGACGCTCGAGGGCACAACTGAGCAAAAGAACAACACAATCATTATAATACATCAGAATAGTTAGTTTGAAAAACAGACGTTGCATTTTTTCAGCTTGCAACTTCATTTAATAGAACCAAAAAAGCCAGACTGTAGGGGTTGGTGAAAGGAGTAGTATACACCTCTGCATGAAGTCACGTGTTTTTGGAAATTTTCATCATGGATTAACCTTTTCTTAGAAAAAGAATAGGCTGATGAATTTTACAATGATAGATTATTTATGACTAATGATAAATGATAGGATTGATATTTTGTTTCTATCCTCCAAGTTCATACATAGCCCGCTGAATGTGTTAAATAATTGCCTTGGATGAAAGAAATATACCTCAAACATGAACTATGAAAAAAAACTTCATCTCATAAATCATGACACACTGCTCTCCCGTACATAAGGTGCAGCATTGGTATTGGTACGACATGGTCCTGGGTCTGTGACCCAATGTTTGTGTTGCTGGTTAATTAATATTCTTTGATTTAGTGTTATTCATGGTTCAGTTTCCTTGCTTTTCCATTTATATTTCTAGTTCTCTTAGTTATTTTCTGCTTTGGTCATATTTATACATTCTAGTTTTTTGGGTTTTGTTACTGTGTCTCACGCCTAAACATCCTTGTCTTTATGTTTGTGTATCTCCTGTGTCTGTTTTCTGTGCTCTCTTTCTGTCTCCCCAGTCGGTCATGTTCACATGTCTGTCTTCCCTGGTTCCACTGTCTAGTCCGTGTCTTAGTGTATGTTTCATGTTTCCTGTTTTATTTTGATAGTCCCTTGTCCAGGGTTCAGCGTGTTCAGTTTTGCGTGTCTTTGCGTCTGATTAGTTCCAGCTGTGTTTCCTTCCTGTTTCCCACCGTCTCGTTATCCACTGTGTATTTAGTCCTCTGTCTTCCTCTGCCTGTTGTCGAATTGTTTGTTTAGCCACCCTGCTCATCTTCCCCCATGTTTACAAGTCTCAGGTTTTTCATGTTTCAGGTTTCAGGTCTTCATGTGCCGTGTACTTAGTGTTTAGTTGTTTTCCCAGTTTAGTTTTTTGTTGGTTTAGTCTTTGTCTCCCTTTTGCTTTTTTTTGCCTTTCATAGAGCCGTAAATAAAGGCTCGCTTTTAGTTCCTGTCCATCTCCAGAGTCTGCCTTTGGATCCACTCTCTCTCCACTCCTCGTCTGTCTCTAGTGTTATTTACAACATTTTTTGAGTTTTGTAATAATATAAAACAGCTTTCCTTAAGAAAGTATAGCCAGTTGAGAAGACTTGTTCTTTCTAGTAGTTAGGTAAATAGATTAATGCTGTTGCGATAACTGCTTATCTTAGCTTAAAGACTGGAGGCAGTATATAGGTGACAAATAGCTGTTTTTCCAGGATTATGTTAAATTATTGCCCAAAGCCAGGAAATTGCTCAGCTCTTAACCCCACGCAAAGCCACACTTGCTGTTTTTTTACTAGATAATCTCCTCATCAAAGTCTCAGCAAGAACTGAAACAAATTCATCTCCTGACTGAAATGCTAAACAATTTCTGTAAATTTTCCTCTACAGTTCATTTGTCATTACTATACCGTAGCACCTGCTGCATCCATTTTTTTCTTTCAAACATCCAACACTTCTTTCTTATCCTTTTCTTACCCTCCATTTCCTCTCTCTGCATTTGTATCAGAGGTAGCAGAGAATAATATCATATCTGAAGTCCATTCCAGTGTTGCTTGTTTTCACAAATCAGCTCTAGCGAGGATAATTGTCTCCATTATCACCCTCTCTCTTGTTATCACAGTTTTTCTCCTCAGACACATTTCCTGTTTCCCTCAGATTCACATCATCAGTCTGGTGCTCAGATTTCTGAGTTTTGGGTGTGATACCATAGGCAGGTGTGGGCAAAACTCTTCCTTGATGCCAGTCAAAGATAAATGGTATCTTCTTGATGAGACGCCAGGCACAAATCTGCCTGCACAGCCTCCACTGGTTGGGGTCTGGAATTTGTTTGTTTCCTACTCTTCTTTCATTCATGCAGCTTATCAGTTTCGTTCCACACGCAGGCTGCGGGTTGTTGTCAAAGGTTTGTGCAGGAGGATGAATGCTATCGCTGGATTTTTGTTGGCAGTTTATCGACTTGATGTTTTTAAGCGAATTGTTTATACCTTTTGTCCCATGGTGGAATTGGTGGCAAAGCAAAGCAGCATCTGTATCTGGAGTCATTTTTGGCTCTTGTGAAGGTTTTTTTTTTTGTTACTGAAATGTCAAACATCTGTTCCCTTTCTCTGTCTTCCTTTATCCTTTCGGTTGAGGCCAAATTCTTGTTTTGTCCTCTTTAACCTGACCACCGAATCTTTCCCAAGTTTTATTGGCAAAGGAGCTGTGGTCTTTCAAAGTCATTTTTGGGTAGTCTAAGGGCCATAAACAGATCAGTAAGCTGGAAAAGTGCTGCACGCATGGCTTGCCCTTTGTGCTGTTTTGAGAAGACAGATTTCTCAAATTAGGGTTGTGCAGATACGTGCACAGACTCAGGTATTCATGGATGCACACATAAAACATGTGCATGCATGTTCTTGTATGAATACACTGACATGAGCAGAAGATTGCAGGGGTAAAGGTCAGAGAGCAGGTTGGAGAGAGGCAGCCTGGACACAGTTTTCAAACTGTCTACTTTTACCTTGATGAGAATCGCAGAAGCTTTAGAATTGTTCTTCAGAAAACTAACATGTGTGCCAATGCATCTGTCCTTCAGCGTCAGTGAGACTTACTGAGAGATGTGACCTTGCAGTACTGCTCATGTTAGTTCATTTTAATATTGACATGACTGAGGGGAACCTTTGCAATATTTTATAACTCACACAAAGATACCAGAGGCTTGCTTGGCTCAGCAGGGAACTGTGAACACTGGCCCAAGCTGGATAAGCATTCCTCACATACCCGTCATCCCTCAGTCAGACACATTCGAATCCAGCTTCCCTTGTGTTTTTTTACAGGTCAGTGAAGTCTATCAGTCTGCGCAAATGAGACCCACGAACCACTTGGCTCTACCATGCACTACCCCAAACCAGGAAATAGTGACACCTAATTTCACACCCACAGTGTGAAGGCGATAACTCGGTTCCCATTTGGGCACCATAATAAGAACAAAATGTCAACTTTGCATTGCAGGATCGCTTTTCTCTTTGAACTCACTGACCCCGTATTGAAACCGATCCCTGACTTCTAAGACACCTTCCCTTGCCAACGTCCTTTTCCGTCCCTTCTGTCCAGACACTGGCCACACCACCAAACGCTCCAGTCAGCCAGTGTGCCTCTTAACCAGCAGTGGCAGGTCTGAAAACATGCAGCTTCCAGTGGCTCTCTGCTGGTTGGTTGAAGTGCAAAATGCTGTGTGGCCTGTGTGTTGTGGCCACGTTTCTGCCTTTTGGGCTATAACTGTGGTCACACCAACATTTCATCCACCTCCCTTATTGGCCTGATCAGTTCATTTAAAGAGCATGTACTCCCGCCACAAAATCTCCTGTGTGCAAACGCATCCCAGATCTTAGGCCTGCTCTGAAGTAGCTGGCAGTGCGGTTTTAAGGAAATGGATAGATTTCCACAAACCTCTTTTGGACTTGTCGTTCTCATTAAATTAATTGCTTTCATATCAGGAATGCACTAGGGGAATTGTAGTCAAGACTTGCGGCTATGAGTAGCTTTTGTTCAGAGAATGGGAAGGCCTTTTGATAGTCATCTTGGGTACTTTTAATGGTCTTATAAAGACCATTAAAGAGGGGGGGAGACAAGGAGAGGGATGTCTAAAGAAGGAAAGAAATAGAATCCACTTTAAGAAGTTGCGTTGTGCCTTTAGTCTCGATGTAGAGGTAGAAACAAGGAGGCCCTGCAGCTGGGAATGCAGCTGTGCCATAAAGCATAGGGATTGCTTTCCTTTCTCTTCAGCTAATGGTTGCTCTCATGACATGGAAACAGCATGAGGTATAAAGAATTTGATGCCAACGTGGTGCGTGCACAAATTTGACATATGATGTGATTTACAGTTACAGCTATAGTGAGTGTATAGAGGGTATGAATTAGCATTTTAGAAGAGCATAAATGCATTTAAAGTAGCATTTTTCTCTTCTCGCTGAAAGGTGAAACGAGAAAAGGCTGTTTGTCTTTCATCTGCAGTTTACTTCACTATCTCTGGGCAGCCCAAATCTTTTGCTACCTTAAGACAGCCAAATCTGTCAGACCCACTTCCCTTTCAGTCCACGGTGTTATCTTTAAAGAAAGCAATAGGGGCTTGGAACACATTCTGATAAAAAACAGTAACTGAATGATGTCAGAGAAAAATAGTAGCTGCGTGTCAGTTTTTATTTTTTCTTCTTCATCTTCAGTTATGTTTTTATAAGCATAGGGATAGTGGAGGTGCTGCTGCCTGTGTACACATCGTCTATTCATGCATTACTGTCGTTTCTTCATTATTATTCATATTTAATTTCAGCAAAAAAAAAAAAAAGTTTGTGACCTGAAACCGACCTCCGTGCCGATCCAGATTTCGCCGAATGTTTCGCTAAACATTTCCTCATTGTCTCATCACCTCAGACTGATTGAGGCTGGCTTGTTTTTTTGTTATCTGACATTCACTTTCCAAACATGCGCTGCAGTGCAAGTTTATGTTGTGTGTTGTTTTCCAGGTTGCAGGGAGACACACTATCAGACAGCAGATCAGAAGAGGAGCATAGGCCACACATATCTGAACAAGCTGTACCTGATATATCTTGTAAGTTGCAGTTCATACTTAATATATAAAATCTTTATGCCGTTGCACTCTGCTTTATTCTTCCTCTTTCTCTCGTTTGTGCGTATCGTCTGGAGCAGCTCCTTTGCCCGGGTTGGACACAGTGGCGGGACGACTCCAGGAATGCGACACCTTATCTCAGATGTCAGGCTCTGTAAGTGTCCTCCCTACATCCATCACCAAACAATTAAGATCGCTTTACAACCATCAATTACCTCGTCGCTCTCTCCTCCTCGACTGCTATTGTCTCAAAACCACCTCGAGCCCCTCGTTAACAGAACAAGGCCCGAGTAAAAGTGATCCATCTTCATGTGGGGATTTCAGCTTACACAACAGCTGATAGCGCTAAACAGCCCCAATTAAAACTCTCCCTGCATCACTTTGCTTGCCTTTCACAGCTCTTGTGTGCAGTTTGAAAGGAATACACAAAAAGAATATCGAGCGACGTAACAGCCGCAGGAGATTTAGATGGGTTTGATAATGGATCTAAATATTTCTGGGTTACAGTGGGTACACAAAGGTTTGTTGAATAGCAAAGTGGCGTGATAAACCTCAGACGCTTCAGGGAAGAAATCTATAGTGGCCTTACGTGGCGCACACCAGACTCAGTCAAAGGCACATGCTGTTAATAAAGCGTTCAGCTAAGACGCCGGTACCTTTGTATAATTACCTCTCCGAAAAGCCAATACCTTTTTTTAAAAAATATAATTGCCCAATGTAAGTGTTAGACAAGGCTTTTTACTGCTTTTTTTTAAGAAAGAAAGGAGCCAGTGCAGTGCTCCGTGTGTGGAGCAGATGCAGAGAGGCTCCAGACTAACTGGGAGCAGACCTTTAGAAACTGAAGGACTAAAGCAGTCGGAGCTCTGACGGATTTAGCCAAATACAATAGCCTCCATCCTGAAACTGTAGACATTTGGACCTTAACATGCCAGTCACACTAATTCCCAGCATTTTACAAGTGTTTTCTTTGACACAACGCACAGAAGGATTTAGAACCGAAAAGCTGAGGCTTGACCGCAACCAACACAGAGTAACAGAGTTTTAATAGATCTGAAAGAGTTAAGTCGATCAATTTAGCCTGTGCCTTTTATTTCTCCTTTCCAAAGACCTTCACGTCCACATTTAACCACTAGTTTGTAGCTGTGTGAAACAAGGGATTAGACACTCCATCCTGCCGCTACACTGCAATCTTCACAGGTTAAGCCTTGTCTGGCAACTTAGAGAACAGTGCGCTAATAGGTCCCATATGGACTCTGCAAGTGCAAATATCTCCTGTAACCTATAGTGCTGCAAGTAACCGTGCTTGTTTTGTGCTTAATTGCTTATATTTGGCCCTCTTCGAAAGGCAAATGCAATTTGTAACAGCTTGTAAGTTCAGCTAGTCGTCCAGGGGCTTGTGGAGTAAAATGACTAAGCAGTGTGGAAATGTTTTTTTCTTTTATGGTTTATTTGGCGGGAGGTGGGGGGTAGGAATACAAATAACTCGAATAAAGTAATGAATGAAAGTGTAATGAAATCTTATGTCTTTGCACAGAATAAAGACATACGATTTCATCACACTGGTAGAAAAGTGTCTTGGTGCTTCCTCTCTTGTCGCAGTGGTCATTGCATTTTTTTTACGGTTGTTTTGCGACTTTTAAAAGTTTGAAGTCATATTTTATTATTAGCATTTACAACTGTCCATAAATAAAGTAGAGCCCTGTATTGTACACAAGCCCTGGTTTGGGCAGTAAATGCCCTGGAGATGTTGGAAAGTAAACACTCTTAACGGTTATCATTATTAGTCTCCTACCTCTGCCAGCTCCCTTTAGGTGATAATTGCCCCATAAAGACAAATTCTTTCCTAAAGCAATAGCCAGGTGTAAATTCCCCCCAAAATTCTCCCACTTTCCTTTGTAACTCTTAAGTGATACGTGTTAATCAGATTTGCTCTGAGTGGTATGGGTGTTACCATCGTAAAATATGCCAAGGGAAACTGCTCACTTGTATGCTGGAAATAAGATAATTAGTGTGATGCAGTGCTGTGTGTGTGAGAGAGATGCGAAGCAGAACCGTTATGAGGGTTTATTTCTGTTTCCGAAGGAATCTTGGCTGTACGGCTTTTTATATTTGGCAACAGTCTTCTCCCCACACCTCCATAGACACGCATGTATGGTTGTCATCTGAGCAAATCGCACAGCGTAGCCACACAGCGCAAGTGCTGGTGTAATCTGCCAAAAGCTTTGTTTTGGATTTACAGGATTTTCTGTTTTTCTTTATTTGCCTGCGCACTCAAATGATTTTCGCTTAGAATGATGGAGAGATTTCTGTTAGGGAATTTCTTGTAATAGATCCATCTATCTATTTTTCCTCCATTTTTCCAGTTTAGAGTCATGGGAGATGCTGAAACCTCGCCCGGCATCATAGGACAAGAAGCAGTGTACATCCTGGAGAGTCTTTGAAGCGCTTTCACATCTTTAACATTTTTTTTTAAAGTTTTGGGAAATTAACTCCAAGATGTCACACATACAAAAACTAATCTTTTGTGTTATGGCAGACTGATTCCAAGGTTTCAGCTAAATTTTGAAGTATAGTGCAATAAAAATATAATTTTTCCCGCAGACTCTTGTAAAGAATCATCTCATTTGCACTTCTATTGACACTCGTTGTTTTTCTCTGATATGAGAACAGGCAGTGTGTCATAAAGTCGGTCTTTGGAGCACTTGAGTAAAAGCCTGTGTTATAGTCAATATCCTGTCTGCTTTTGGCTGTGGTTGGATGAGTGAGCCTCTGAGCTCTGTATGCAAGTCCATAAAATCCATTAGGTGATTCTGCTGTAAGCCAAAACAACAGGAATTCATTAAAAGTGTGAGTGTTAACTCTCACATCCCATATTCTCCCACAGCCATGCAACTTAGATGGGGCTGCAAAAGCAAAGTGAGTTATTTAGAAAACCTGTAATAAATTCCTTTTCTTAGTGTTAAGCTTAGCTGATTAATCCATGTAAAGATATGACAGAATATATGACCCTCTTTTTGTTTCTTTGCACTTCAGATAATTCCCCAGAATACACAAGACTTTTCAGCTGTACAGCACTGACGCATCACTACACCTGATCCTATAAAAAACACAGGACTGGCTGGGTACTCGTCAGTATTTAATGCACTGGCTTACCGGAGCTTTAACCCTGAGGCCCGATGACATAAAGGGTTCATGAGGCTCGAGATGAAAATTCACAGAGAGAAAAATGTCATGCTTCACTTTATGCTGAGTTTCTTTTGGCATGTGATACCTGTTTTAAGTCTGTATGTCAGCTCTCACTATGCCCAGATTAATCTCGCACCAAATAAGGGTCCGCAGAGTGTCTTTCATGCAGCAGGTCTACTTTACACCACCTGGCACACAGTATTTTGTGCGAGCGCACTGCAGAGAGAGCTCAGGCCAAGCTCCTCATTGTTGGCTTCTGGCAGGAGCTCGATCGTTGATAGTTATAACCAAGGAAGCTTTTTCAAAATTAAAAAACGAGTATGAAGGAAACGAGGTACAGACAAGGCTAAAGTCGGTGGTTATCTCCTGCTGCTGCTGAAGTAGCAAAGAATGTGACTGATCCAAAACTTCATGTTAGCAAAGAAAAGGGTGAAAAGAAGAGGGCTGTTTTGTAGGTTGCTGCTTTACTGCGTTATGAGCTTGTAACAGCTTTTTGGCCTTTAATCGCTAGACTAAATCTGACACCCTCGGTGATCCCGGCCAGTGTGTGGCAGGAATTTTAAAGATGTTTCTTTATTTCACAGACATGCCATTTTGCAAGTGCTAAAACATGACTATGTAACAAAATTGTTATTACAGCTTGACTGATATAGATTTTTTTAGATAAATACCAATATTTGGCGATTTAAAAAAATCTGGAATTCCGCTATGACTGCTGATATTTTTTTTCTCTCAGACATACAAGACAAATACATTTTACTAAAAATCTCATGTGTAGTTGTTTATGTACTTCTTTACCCTCTGCCCAACTCTTCTTGGATCAGTCGGTTGTCTTTGTGGCGTTTCTCCTGTCTCTTCTTTAATTTTTACATGTCTCATTAATCAGCTTTCATAAACGCTAATACTTCATCCATCCATCCATTCACTTCCGCTTCTCCTTTTCAGGGTCGTGGGAGGCGCTGGAGCCTATCCCAGCTGTCATAGGGCGAGAGGCAGGGTACACCCTAGACAGGTCGCCAGTTTATCACAGGGCTAACACAAAGAAAGAGACAACCATTCACACCTATGGGCAATTTAGATCGATCAATTAACCTATCCCCACTAACTGCATGTCTTTGGACTGTGGGAAGAACCCACGCAAACACAGGGAGAACATGCAATCTCCACACAGAAAGACCCCGGCCTGATGGTGGAATTGAACTCAGGAATTTCTTGCTGTGCAGCAACAGTGCTAACCAGAGCCATTCATATTCATTCATTCATATGTCATCAAGTAGCAGATGGCAGCCGACAAAATCAGCCTGCAAATAAATCAGTCAGCTTCAGCTTTTTATGACACAGAAAGAACTATGATATATATCCTGATGATTAAAGCTCAAAGCTATATCATGAAGATAAACTTTTGTTTTACTTCTTTAAACATAGTAAAGTTATTGCACCAAAAAAAAGAAAAGAAAAGCTGATTCTAAGATGGTTTGGTGGGAACATTTGACTTCAAATTTAGTTGATTTTATATGGAGTGATCCACTTGTGTTTAAGGAGAACTGCAGTACCTTTAGTGCAGTCCAAAAGGAGCCCCAATACTTCAAGTGAAGCAGTTAAAAGCCTCAAATAATAAGCTGAAATGAGAGATGATCAAATAGAGTGTGTCTTGGTGCAAGGTCCTGTGTGTGTTTTGTGTATATTAGTCCCTATGCAACCCAGGCCTGACCACAACAAGAGTCCATCAATTGTGCTCGCAAAGCCAGCAGTACGCTCAAACCCCTGTGACTGCATGCACACACCCCCGGCAGTCCTTGTTGTGTGGAGGGGCCATGTTGGACCAAACCCCAGATTGCGGTGATTATTACTGCTGACCACACACGTATAGCTCCACACATGCAGGCTATAAAATATTTGACTCTAGACGTCTATCCTCTCTCTTTCTGTCCTGTTTGCTCTCAACATGGAATCAATTTTGTAAGAAACAAGACCCATGTTTGTTAGTTAGCCAGAAGTTTTACCAGAAGGGTTTCCCCTTTTCTCTTTAAGCTTTCTTTAGTTTTATCATAGTGGGAGGGAGATCATACCAGTTTTGCACCACTGACATTAATACACTATAAGTCATTGCAAAATCACTTTTTATTTGGCAAATGAAAAGCCATTCCTTCCTGTCTTTTCGGCCGCTAGGATTAAAATATTGCACGCCAAGCACTGTTTGTTATAAGAACAATAGATGCTCTAAACCATGGCTAAATGAAACCACTCTCCATCATTCTGTTGTATCGTCTCACCGTGTAATCAAGTCCATTTTGTGCCCCAACATCTCCTGTGTAGCATTTTTGTTTTGTACATGATTTTCAAATATGCCACATTGATACACGATTACATCCAGGTGACTTTGTTAGTATGACGTCACTAAACCCAATGAAATAACAGTCATATTTTCATTGCACTGTCTGTTTGTTTATTGATCTTGTCTGATGAGGTGAATTTCTTACAGGCTTGCTTGGTTTTCCTGGTCTTTGGGACTGTGGAGTCCCATCAGCCTCGGCCTCCAGTCTGCTGTCTCCAGGATATATGGTCCTGATTACAGCAGAGCTTTAGAACTCAATGCAGATGTTGCGTTGTAGATGTTGCTAATAATAGTTGATCTATTGTATATCAAAAGCTTTTATAAAACCAAGCTCTTTAATAAGGCACTACGATAAATTTGATCTTTGACATAATCAACTTGGACTCTGGATTTCCGAAGCACCGGGGCTTTAAAATGTAACGACGTGAAGTCCACTTAAAATTGGGAATCTGTTGGTGGCCTTGTTTGCCAGAGCTGAGTATAAAAGGCAAGAGGAGGACAGTGTGATGTCATGCTGTTGGATTTGGGGAGATACCACCAAAGAGAAAGAAATAAAGCTGGGGAGGGGATTCACTTGTAGCACTCAACCCGCCTTGCTGCTTTATGAGGACTGTAATTAAAGATTGGCTTGGGTGTTGTGGTTCTATGACCACAGAAGGCCTTATGTATCTGACAGGCATAAAGATCAATGCCATAGATCCTGGGAATGATCTTCTGTCATTTATCAGAGGATAGCAGCTTCCCTTGTTTTTCACTACACCTACTCTTTAAGCATTGCAGTCCTCTTTAAGGGGAGCTTAACTTGTTACTGTAGAACAAACTGAGTTAACCTCCCCTTTGTGCAAGAATACTAAAATGTTAAGAGATTCTTCTTATAATAGAGTGTATTCCTTCCTGTGCATATACTGGGATTTTTGGCTGCTTGTTACCTAGCAGGTCGCCACAGCCCATGGATCTGCATATTTTTATATTTCACCTTCATGATGCACCCTTCCCATTTATCCGGGCATGGGACCTGCATTAGGAGTATGATGACCCCCTGAGTTTGTGTCCCAGACAGGGGATTTTTCTTTTGCAAGACGAATGTGTTAAGAACTACACCTCTTAACCCAAAAGGACAATCCCAATGCAAAAATCTGATCAGTGAAATTTTTTTTATTTTCTTCTTCTTCTTCTTTTTTTTCTTTTTAAAAAGGCTATTTTGTCTGCCCACCTTTATGTTTGATGGTTGCCAGTTTTTCAATCCTTCATTATTCACACAGTTCTTCTCAGTCGCTCTTTGCTGCAGAGGTTTTATCACTGAAGATCTCCAAAGGATCTGTTGGATTTTAGTGAGAGGATTTTAGTTTTCACCGTAAAGATTCTTGTCCCCTGTGCGTTTGTGAACACAGTCGTGTTGTAAAATTCCTTTCCTCTCGAGCTTCTTGTAGCTGCCCTGAATGAAAACACCATTTAGTATTCAGTTGCCCTGACCGTCCATGCACCTTTGACATTCACGCAGTCCCATAACATTACACTCACACATCCTTGTTTCATGCACTCCTCTGTGGTGTTATTGGCCAGGTTCACACCAGACATGCTGGAAACCATCAGATCCACACAAATTTATTTTGGTTGTAACTGACCAAAGCGTGTTCTGCACTTCATCAGGCTTCTTTTCTCATCCTTCGGCCAAGTTAAATCTTGCAGTTTTATGAGTAATGGCTTTTTTGAGGTTGACTTTATCCAGTGTCCGTCGCGGCGCCCGACACCACCAGATATTCTTCTCGCCGAATCAAAAGCATTTGCTTGTCTTTTTTCCAAATAGGAGGTTTGTGTGAGGTCACCAACTCCATCTTCCGTTACTGGTAACACGGCTCTTCCTACACTCCCATTCACACTGTTTATTTTTTACCACACTCAGCTATGTTGCATTCGATATAACCCAGGAGGAAAGTGTGTGTTCACAGGTGTTCTTTTATAACCTTGTTCAAGCAATTATCCTCAACTAGGATTTCATGTGGAATCGGTTTGGTTCCAGTGGTCACAGGTGTTCTGACATTTGTTCTATTAAAGTTGGACTTTGTGGCTTGTGTTTTATGTTCATAGTCTGTTGTGCATAGGATCAAGTACCTCGCACTTCAAAATAAAAATCATAAAAATTATAGCAAGATGTTTTCATTTTGAACTATTTCACTGTTTTAGTGATATTGCGCAGCTGCGTGCTCGGCTTTTGCTGTGAAGGGATTATCCCAGGATTGTCTTTAAAGACCGCTGGAAGCCTCGCTCTATGTATATCACCAGATGTCTCCAAACCTCACTCTGTGTCAGCACTTTGTCTAGTCAGCTCTGTCTCCCATTAAGTGCTTAGCACATCAAATGATGTAAGTGCTGGCATCAGAGGTATCATAACTTATCTAGTGTAAACCAAACTTACAGGAGGTGGAATTACGGCTGACAGGTTTTATTGTTCACCTGTGCTTGGAGCTCATGTACGCTTGGTCCACTGACTTAACAGATCATCTGGCCACTTGCGTCCTATCAAAGGAAAAAAAAATAGGAGGATTAAGCATGCTGCCATTAAAGAACTTTGGCAAAGTTTAGACTGTCTAACAGGTCCCTTTCCAAATCACACACTTGGCCATGATTGGTACGAGCAAAATAGGCCAAACACAGCAACTACACATAAGTGATCCAATCTGCCTTTTTATTTCTTTCATTTCATATGCTTTAGAATATGATCATCTCTATTTAAAAAAAACTCTGGAAACTATTCAAAGTGGCTGATTTATTGCTCCGTAACTGGCAGCGCGAGATTTGCCGCTGCCAGGCTCGCTGCCAGCAGACTGGTGTGCATACACGCTCCTATAGATTTACTGATAGTTACACAAAAATGCTCTGAACCACTACTGACTGTCTAGCACCCTGCACTCAGTTAACACAGTGCACTCCATGATGTATGCTTTCATCTACACTTGCTGTGGTTTCTTGTGTTTTTCTTGAGCTCGTAAAATAATAATTGGCTCTTTTTTTTTCCCCCAGCAGATATGGCTCAGATATTTCCAGCAAGAGCTGAAAATTATATAAAGAGTTAATTGAAGGGTCTTTCTTCTAATGTGACTTTCTCTCTCTTTCTGTTTTCCTTGCTAACTAGCGTCAGGCTGTCTGGGAGGCTGATCTGAAGGCTGTGAGAGGTGGGAGCTCTGTCGGGCAGACGGGCCTGCTACTGGGCGACTCCCTCTTTTCTAAAGAGCTGGAGAACATGGGCAAACAGCTTGCTGGTAGGCAGTTGTATGTGTATGTTTGCATGCTTTATGTGTGTGCGCGTCTGTATGTGATATTAGCTATAATGATGAATTGTGAGACTGAGGCAGATCAAAAAGCCTTCTTTCTTTGAAAGCAAAAACACTGTGCCAGCATGCACACATGCAGGCATACAAAGCTATAGAGTCTTATATAACTGAAGGGGATTCAGATAGCACTTGAGGAGTGGGAGGGGTGGGGGGGCTATCCAGTAAAAGAATACACAGCGTTTGGTGGAAGGAATTTCCTGGTTAATTAAAAACTAAGACTTATGGAGCCCTGGATTAGCCAGAAAAAGAAAAAATGAGCCTTTTTATTACATCGTATAAAGGTTTTAGCATGTTTTGATTAATTAATTCTCTTGCTTTAATAGTAAAATACAAACGTCAAAGATCGGTAACTTATATGCAAAGTGTTAAAATTCAAGCAGCGACCTGTTTCCATATGGAGTTTCATGAAACAATTCATCTTCTCTCAGTGGCCAGTGATGAAATGAGTGCACAGGGATGGTCACTCTTACATGAGGTAGTGTCACCAAGAAACAATAATAATTGGCTGATTATACACTACTTTGTATAAGAGCACTTTCCACAAGGGTGGTCTGCTTGCTTAAATTTGGTCTGAACATGAAGCTCATTGCAGTTTGTTAGTTTTTTAATGAAATCCACACTATGACTGTGGACCAAGGGCATCGACTGCGTATGAACCACAAATCCAAAGAGAAATCTGAGTCTAGCATGTGAAGACGTCCGTTGCCACTGGATCTGTTTACTTTGTCTTTAAAGAAATGCACAATAACTCAAGAAATTACCTTGACTTTGGATCAATCTCTTTCAAATGTATATAATCCATATGTGAACAGTTAACTGCTTAACAGTTAATAGCATCTACCCATGATATTTGCAGCTGTCTATATCCACATCCATGTCCACAATGATGGCGTAAGAGTGGAGAATATGAGCATTCGTCCTAATGAGAAAAATGACTTCCAGTAAAATTAAAACCCCCAAATCCCCTACTTAAAAGCCCTGTAGTAAAACCATCCAGACATGTGGATGTGGACTGAATTTACTGAATATTTTTTCATCTCGGTGTAGACTCTCTGTATGCACTCAACTCACCTTCGGCAAAAAAAGACTGATGGCATTCATCCAGCTCAGGGGAGAGATTGTTCTGTCAAAATTTGATTGTTTATCTTATTCTCTGTTTTGGTTTAAATGTTTTTCTTATAAGCTATTGATCAGGGAAATTATAATCTATTTGCACAGGGTGTTCTGCTCTTTTGGGACACTTACATAACTCACGCACACAACCAAAACGTGAGAACAGGATGTATCTTTTGGCTTTGAATTATTTAAATCACAGGAACAAATGAATCTATAACACGGGAATGAATTATATAGCATTTTGTGTGCTTAGTATAGTAAGATATGTATATTCTTATCTCTCTCTGCTCCTCCTGGGCTTTATGGAGAGTAAATAGAAAAACTAATTAAAATGTTTTCCACATGCCAGGAATCCTATTGAGCTTCAGTTTTGACAGGTTCAGTTAATAACTCTCACTCCCGCTGCTGAGTGAATACGAGCCGATCGAAGGCAGACTCTGTTGGAGTGTTATTTGTCTGACGAAATGGAATTTGTGTGGCAATTTGGAAATGATTATTCTTAATGTAGTCCAAGGCTGAGCTTTGATATATGTGACGTCTGGGTGACTCAGAGACTGCTTTTGTTGTCATGAAGATCAAGTATGAATCAGATGAAAGTGTGGAATAGAAGCCAGGGAGAGACTTGCCATTTACCGTCATGTGTCACACACTTGTTTGTATATGCATGTCCTCCCAGTCTGTTTAACAGCGTCACAGTGTGTAAAGATATCTTTGCATACCAGATATATTAAACGCATGCTGGTCACACTGAGTGAATTCGTTCCTGTCAAACAGCAGTGGTCACAGCTGGAATGACCTTCTAAGCTCATCTGTAAATGACAGTAAATACACACCAAAAAAGAAAAAAATAAAGATAAAGTTTGTGTTAAAAATGTACCAAATTTTCAGATGTTATTGATTTCTAGTTTTATACTGACTAGTCAGCCTGATGATTCCCAGCAGGCCTTTAGTAGAAGCTGTTAAACAAGCTAATCCAAGTCTTTAAAGCCTTTATTAGCTGTTAAATCTCTTCCACGTTATGAGCCAGAGCCTCACTGTTGAGCTTCTATTGTTTCCCCAGTTTGTGTTTGTATTTTGTGACATTTTCTTATGCACAGTGCTAAAAAAGTTAAAGGAACACATTGAAAGCACATCAAATCTCAATGGGGAAAGAAAAAATCATGCTGGATGTCTACACTGATATGCGTACACTGGGTAATGTGTTAGGAACGAAAGGATCCCACATCATTTTATGGAAATGAAAAGTATCAACATACAGAGGGGCTGAATTCAATGATTCAAAAACACCAAAAAAAACACAAAATGAAAATATGATGTGGCAGGCAAGTCTATTTTGCTAATATTTCATTTCAGCAACTCAAAACGGTAGTCAGTAGCCTGTATGGCCTCTACATGCTTGTATGCATGCCTAAAAATATTCCTGGGAGGCCAAAGCAGCCATAACTGATTATTAACCCCCTCTGCTACTTAACTGACCAGATCAATATCCCACAAGTTTAAGTGACTTGATGCTATACTCTGATTAAAAAGTGTTCCTCTAATTTATTTGAGTAGTGTAGGTATCCAGTTAGTGCTCACTGAGATTCTCTGTGTAGATTCTCAGTCAGCCAGGTCATCGTAGTCTAAGTTGCTTGGAAAGAAAAGCATCTGGACTTCTTTAAGTTTCTTGAAGACAACTTTTGGAGAGTCCAAGATTTTAAGCCCTATGGGGGTGTCCCCCAAGAGGGTCATAGACCCCCTATTTCGAGGATGCCAATGTTCACATATTGCACAGAAAAGAAGTAATGATGTCGATTGTGAACAACCATCTTTGAACAGAGGACGCCGGCTTACAACACCAACTGTCTGCCATCTATAATCCAGTTTTGAGATCCCTTCCCAGAAGCCTTAACGCCCACTCACATCCTGGGCCATTTGACCTCAGTAAATCACATAGGGTGGGGCCAGGTTTTACGGTGACTGATTGTGACCCACACCCCTTGTCACACCTTGGCTCGTGTGATTAGGTAGAGGATTGATTGGGGGTCCATGACCCTCTTGGGGACATTCCCATAGGGCTTAAAATCTGGGACTCTCCACCAGTTGCTCTTAGAACTGAAGAAGCTTCTCTGATGGGAGGTGAAACGTCTTCAAGAAACTTAATGAAGTCCAGACGCTTTTCTTTCCAAGCTCCTTAGCTCACTGAGATTGTTTCTAGATTTTTTTTTTTTCACACAGTTGCGCAAGAGTACATTTTGGACATATTGCAGAGACAGAGGTTTTTGGACAGTTTTGGACAGTTTTTGTTTGTAATGTTGCATCTGTACACCACCACAGGGTATTTTAATTCAAACAATCAATATATGATTGAATTGCAGACTTTCCGTTTTACTCTAATTCAACAGATTTAACAAAAACATTGGATTAATCGTTTAGAAATTGCACAGTCAACCATTTTAAGAAGTTCAAAGGTAATTGGACAAACTAGCATCATTTTTACGATTTACAGTTGCGTTATGGTTGCTGCTTGCTTGTGGGTCCCTCTGCCCTCAGTTTTGTATTTAATAGCTGAAAAGCTATGCTCTGTTGGGTTGAGATCAGGTCAGTGACTTGGCTGTTGAAGAATATCCAATTTCCTTGTCTTAAGAAACTCTTGGGCTGCTTTTGTAGTACAATTCAGGCCATTATCCATTTGCACTGTGAATCGCTCTCCAATGACTTTTGCAGCATTTGGCTGAATCGCAGAAGAGAGCGTAGCCCCATACACTTAACAATTCATCCTGCTACTTCTATCAGCAGTCACATCATCAATAAACACGAGTGGCTCGGTTCTGCTGGCAGCCATTCATGACCATGCTACAATACTGGCTCCACCATGTTTGACGGATGATGTGGTATGCTTCAGGTCATGAGCTGTTTCTCTCCTTTGCTACACTTTTCTCTTCCCATCATTGTAGTGCAAGTTAATCTCAGCTTGGAGACAATTTTTCCCCCTAAAACTGTCCAGGCTCTTTTTGATGTTTTTCTGTTCTTGATTGTGACAAGTGGTCTGCACCTTACTGTAAACCCTCTTTATTTACATTAATGAAAGCATCTCTTGCTTATAGACTTGAAATTTAAATGATACACCTACTTCCTCAAGAGTGTTTTTGACTTGGCTATATGTCTTTAGCCGTTTTAGTCATCTTCTGTGGTCTACCTGGCATTTTAGTATTGCTGAGCCTGATTGCTGATATGTCCACTTCTAAAGTTTTAATATTTAAGGTTTATCAGCCTAATACTGACCTCCTTTACTTGCATCAACATCTCTTTGGACCCCATATTGAGAGTTTGTGCGAATAACTAGTACAAAAATGTAAGCTCAACACGAAATCAAGTTCAGATCATTTATTTGCCTAAATTTAGTTTTGGGCCTCTGAAAATGAGGGTCTATGTATAAAAATGTCTGTAATACCTAAGTAGTTAATGTATTAGCACACTTCAAGTGTATAAGTATACATAATTTTGTTGATTCGTGCAAAGATAATCCCGCTCAGTTATTACCTTGAAGTGTGCGGCTGTGTATTTATATGCAGACACCGTTTCCTCTGTCTGTATTTTCTTCTGAACTTGCTGTGTTTGGGGCATTTTTTTGGCGGCAGTGGTTTCATTGCCTTCCAATCATGAAACATGCACTCCATCGGCGTTTGGCCCTTTCTCTTGAGCTGGTGCAGAGGTGTGACTGTTTTTATTTGAACAAAACCACCCTGAAACAATCAGGAAACAATCTTTCATCTTCCTGATTCACTGCTTTCCCTTTCGGTCTTTAGCTTGCTTGACCACATTTGCTCCCTCACTCTCGCTTGTTTGAGGCCAGGGAGGGGGCCGAGTCTGAAAGCTGTGTTTATATAATACCTATAACCTCCTCATCCGTTGTACAAAACATCGCAAACTGCTCAATTCATCAGTGACAAAGGCTTTTGTAAAAGGAAATTTCCCCCATTTAGAGCCAGGGATATCTCGTCAGAGTAAAAGTAAACAATCCCAAGAATTTTTCCAAGACCGCGTTGCCAACTTTTAATTTTACTTCCATTCACACCATGTGAGGAATGTGCATTTCTTTCACATTATTTGTACGTTATCAATCCAAGGACAAAAGGGTAGCGTTTTAATTTCGTCAAGCAAACAGTATATTGTATACTTGTAAGCCTGCTGACAAATGACATGTCTTTAGCGCACTTGTTTATTTTCAGTGGAAGGATCCAATAAAGATTTCATGAGTTCTGAATGGTCGTATAGCGTGCTAGGGCCTTGTACTCGCTCACCACATGCAACTGCTTTTGGATCAAAGACTTTAATAGATCTGTTTCTATTTCTTCTTGTTTCCTTTCTGTCCCCCTCTGTCTCATTTTCTACCCTCTTTTCCCTGTTGTTGTTACTTGCGTTTGAACCCAAATGCAAGGTTCATAGTATATGAATTTTGATGGCATGTCTCTTTATATCAGTGTCACGGAGATATGTTAAAGTATTCCTGTGTTTAACAAAGTCAGTTTAAAAATAAAACTGCCTTTCATAGGCTACTCTTTACTGTTAGGTAGCTGGAGTCGAATGTCCATTTCTGTGTGTGTTGGTTTGTGTGGTGGGGGGAGGGGGGGGGGGTATTTAGAGCAAAAACATGTGGTGTTTATCATTATACTGGTAAATACCTCAAGATGAAAATATAAGCTTTATGGAAACTAAGGAATACATCCTGTTTACAGCTTTTTAAAATAATATCAGCCATCAGTGTGGGTGGACATAGTGTGTGGGTGATTAAGGACTTAAAGCGGGAAATCATTATATGCTGTACTTTACTTTGCACGTTTGTATTATTTATTTCACTGCAGTCTAAAGGTATTCACTTATTTATCCTTTGGTGTTATGGTCAAGATCCAGCTGTGGAGGTTAGCACACGGTTGCAGTGCATACAGCAGTGTCGCCACTGCCAAAATCTGATGTCAAGACCTGCCTTGAACAGCACGCGCGGTTGAGTGTTTACCGTAATTTGATTGCTTCGACCTCAGCAGTGACCAAGCTACTCTCAACTTTTCTTTTTTTGTTGTTTTATTGATTTTTTTCTGTGTGTTAGTGTAGTGATAGAAGAAATGTTGGACAGTCTCTTGAAAAATGACATCTTATATAAATTTGAGATGAACTGAGGATTCAAGATTGTTGGTTGGTTCAGAAGTGCTGCTATTGCTTCAGCCTGGACTATCTTCTAACTATTTTTGGGCAGTCGTTGTCATTATCTTTCAATATTAGCCTCTGAGGCTGCCACCTTCTCCTCTCCCCGTCTCACTTCCTCCTTCATCCATTTCAGCTTTCGCGTTTTGGCCCATTTTATTAATGAGCCAATTTCTGCCCATTAGTTGTTACTAATGTGTAGAATGTGTTGAGATTCATCTGACCAGGCAAACTTTTTCGAATCTTTTTTGTCAGATTTCTAGAAATATAGCCTCAGTTTCATGCTCTTAGCTGACAGGGGTGGTCTTCTGCTGCTGTAGCCCATCTACTTTAAGGCTAAATTTGATGTGTATTCAGAGAGATTTTATATGTTGGTTGTAATGTGGGGTTATTTGAGTTACTGTTGCCTTCCTAAGAGCTTTAATAGTCTGACCATTCTCTCTTGACCTCTGACATTAGACTGAGACTGCTGCTCACTGAATATATTCTTTTTTTCACGGCACTCTATGTAAACTCGAGAGAGTCTCAGTTTCTGAAATACTTAGACCAGCACATCTGGCACCAACAGCCAAACCAGGTTCAAAGCCACTTAAATCAGCTTTCTTTCCAATGCTGATGCTCAGTGTGAATGCCAACAGCTTGTCTTTACCATCTCTACATGCCTCAATGCATTGAATTGTTACTATGCAATTGGCTAATGAGAAAGTTGCAGTATAAGGAACTGAACATGTGTACCTAATGAAGTGTGTGTTGGCATTCAGGCAGTAAAACTTTGAGAACCCGCTGCTCTTATAATTTAGAAATTATTACGTCTGTAAAGTTTAACGGTTCACAGACACACACACATAACATCACGCAGGACACAAGTTAGTGAACACATAAAACCAACAACAAGCAGCATATGTTCAGCATTGTGTCTCAAATGAAGGTTTACTTCTATGCACGCTGAGCTGCTTAAGCACATAAACAGCAATCCACTCAGGCATGTCAAATAATTATATGCATTTGATCCCCAAAGGATTTTGTGCAGCACTGTCTGATTTTAAACAAACAGAATCTTCCGGAGTAATGTCCAAAAGCTAAATTTAGGATAGCATTACAGGCATTTTCTGTTTGTATACTAAATGGATATTTGTCAGTGAATAGAAGCACATGTTTCATGTTTTCTGCAAATGTTGTTTGTAAAACCCAGGAAAGCTGAAATTTGCTCAAAAACATGGAAGTTTGAGTTTGTGAAAAAATTGTTGCTTGCTCTTGTTATTTATCTAACGTCACACATACAGTTTTCCAGAAGTACCCTCTACCTCAAGTGAGTCATTCCTCTAAATCATGCCTCTTAAATGATAGCTCCCAGTTTGTTGAATCCCAATTGCCAAGATCTGGAACGAAAGCAGAAAACATGGAAAAAATGACCCAGATGTTGATCACAGAAGTTGGCAGCGTCGCGTTTTTTTATAAACAAAAATGTTTTCGAGACTACCAGAGCAGCAGGCTAATGTGTTTTTGTCAGGAAGGAGGGAAAAAATATAGCCACGCTGTACTTACTGTATCAACTTGGGACATTTTCTGACAGAGGAAGCTGGATTCACCACAGTTTATAAGGTCTATAAATATTGTCATCATTGCCGAGAAAAGGGATTAACCCAAGCAGTCTCGCCCACATTAATGCTCAGAAATGTTTGTGAATCATTAGTCAAATCAGTCGAGGAATAAAACTTAAAGTAAGCCTGATGGTATGTTAAAAGTTCCTTTTCCAGAGTTATTTGGGAGAGTTATCTTAAAAATTATTATGGGCATTTTCATGGCTTTAAATAAAGTCAATTTTATTTCAATGTGTGTGTATACCATAGGATTTAAATAGGAAATTTACTCCTTAAGCGTTTGGATACTGACTTGGATTATTGCCTTTCTTTCTCCAGAGGTTGAGAAGGACCTGGCAAAGCTGGCAGAAGTAGGAAAGATGACCACCCGAAGCTCCAATAATCCACATAGCAGCCTATACCACACCCCAGTGCGCCACAGAACTCTACCTGACACACTCCCCCTCCCCAGCCTCGTGTCCAGGCCCCACTCTCCAGCTGGTAGCCTTACGGGCAAGTCTTGTGGTGTGGGCCTCCCCTTGCTTAGCCCCAAGACCACGACCCTCACCATGGGTAGGACTCAGTCTCCTAGCAACCCTGGGAGCAGGACTCAAACCCCCAGAACACCCAGCAGGCCCATAACCCCAAATAGTTTGCTGACACGCTCCACCTTTAACTCCGGCTCTTATAAAGAGGTGACCTTCAGGAGGTCGCGGAGCCGCCCTGTTACACCCACAAGTCAACCAATACTTACCCGACCGCTGCTCACCCCTCCAGGGCTAAGCAGCACAGATACCCTTGGTGCCAGCCTACGGGCCTATCTGTCTGAGGTAAGACCCCACACTGAAACTTGTGTTTTTTACAAGTCATGCAAGCACTTAATGAGACATGTAGTTCTACATGTTATATTTCACATTGCAAGGATAAAACTGTCATAAAAATTGGGTCATGGTCTGAAAAGGTTTTAGTATCTTGAGAGTGAACTTGTGTGCTGAAAGCCAAAAAAGTAAAGCTGGGCACTGAAGCTGAGAGCCTTTCCTCAGAAAGAAATATGAGCGAGATCACCAGGAGCACAAAATATTACACGTGCAAATCCTTGCGGGCACACACCACTTCGTGTGGGGTTTAGCAGAAAGTCGTGGAGGTCTGTACAGTAGGATGTCACTTCACTGTGGAAAAATGAGTCTGGCATAAAAGGGGAACTTTCATTGGGATTTCTTTCTTATATTCCTTTCATGATCTACTTAACAGCAGGACTGTTAAATATGAGCCTTTTTTTGAAGGTTTTATTAATGGTGGGGCAGGAATTTTACAATGCCTTTGTGTAATCTGACAGTTATGCCAGTTGACACCTAGTCACATTATCCAAAACACTACTGCACCCAGTCGGCTTTTATTAGGGCCACCTGGTCCCAGGTAGAAGAACTGAAGCCTTAAAGTGAGGCCAGGTTCCAGACTGAGAGAATCTTTAACCTCTTAAAAGAGAAAACAACGCTTTCTTGTGTTCCTTTATTTGTGTAGCCACTTCAACTGGAAACTCAAACATGGGAACAAGCACCCAAAGCATTACATTTACTTAACAGGAAGTGAGCAGGAAGTTTTTTTTACGCAAAACCTACAACAATATACAGATTACTGCAAATTCCAAGATGAATACAAAGACATATTTATGTAGTTTTGTCCACAGTATTGTGCAAAACCCTCGAGCCATTCCTCATTACTTTATATTTTGCAAAGAATATGGGAAATAGGCAGAGGGATTTATTGAAACACATGTAAACATGCATGGAATTGAAGTCTATAAGGCAAACAGAGTATGTATAATTGTAACGATCATTTGGTATGATCATGTTTATTCTTCAACAGAGTCTGAACTTTCTTAGGCAGCTTTCTTGTGTTTTCTTTAATTCGTATTCAGGAATAGTTCTCTAGGCTTCTTGAAGGACATTCAAAGCTCTTTTTTAGACGTTAGCTATCTTTCTATTTTGTTTTTTTGTCAAAATGATGCAACAATGCTTTAATAATGTTAAATTCTGGGCTCTGGGGAGGCCAATCCAGGACTGCTAGGGTTTCACTGTTTGTTTTTTTGTTTGTTTTTTCATCTAGGTATGCTTTTACTGCATTGCTGGTGTGTTTAAAATGATCTGCTTTCATAATTGGATCAACTTTGCCAAGGTCCCTCGCAGTCACCAACCATTGCAGAGCCTCCAATGTGTTTCACAGATAGGATGTAAACGTTTACTGTTGTACCTCTCTCCTAAAGTCCTCCGTACATATAGATGATGATTTGAACCAAAAATGCCGAATTTTATTCATTAACTCACAAGACCTGTTGCTACTGATTTTCAGTCCAGATCTTGTGTAACTTGAGTACCCCAGCCATTGTTTCCCCTCTTTAAGAATGGTTCTTAACAGCCGCTCTTCCACTGAGACCATTTCTGAGGAGACTTTAGTGAACAGTAGATGGATCAACTGATGGGCCAGAAGCAGCTTTTAGGTCCTGTGTCAGGTCTTTTCTGTTTTGTTTTGTTTTTTCCCCCCTGTTTTTGTTACTTCTAAAGGGCACAACACTGATTCATCCCTTGAGGGGGCTTCAATGACCTATTAATATAGGTCAGTGACTTAACAACCAAGAGTAAACATTCCTCTGAAAATGGTTTGGTACAAGGACTGGACTGAAGAAAGTGAAAAAGCAGCCAATTTCCAAAGAAAACTTTGAAAGACTTTCAGGAATGCTCAACAACTATGGCTCTTTAAAACTGGAGAGAAAGTCTGGTTCCTTAGAAGCAAGATATGAAGACATAAGCAGTGGCTTCTTGCATATAAAGTATATATTTCACCGTATATATGTGCTCGTAATGGTAAATGGTAAATGGCCTGTGTTTGTATAGCACTTTACTAGTCCCTAAGGACCCCAAAGCGCTTCACACTACATTCAGTCATTCACCCATTCACACACACATTCACACACTGGTGATGGCAAGCTACATTGTAGCTACAGCTGCCCTGGGGCACACTGACACAGTTCTTGGTATTCAACTAGTTTTGTACATTTTTATTTCTTGACTTTTACACTTTTTGATGGGTTAGGGTTCCAAATGTTCAATATTGAATACAATTATGAATACATAATCATTAATACAATGACAACCATAAACCGGTTGAAGATTTGTTTCCATTTTCAGTTTGTTTAAGAGTTCAAATTTGCTAAACGGACAGGCTGGCCTAGATTGTCTTTCCTAATCCTGTGTTCCATTTCTCTTTTGTTCTGTCCATCTATCTGCAGAGTACACATTTTACCATCCTCTATCATTTCTCTTCTATTATGATCTGTTTTTCCATTTCAGGATGAGTTTTACCAGCAGTTACAGGCCATCAGACAGCCTTGGCATATTCCTAGTGACACAGACAGTGACATCCTGGACCCTCCAGAACAGGATAAAAGTGAGTTACTTTTCTTGCTCTACCTTTCTTCTGTCTTTTTTCCCCTCATGCAGGCAAGACCAAACATCCACAGTGCATCTCAGGTTTTTTTTAGAAGCTTTCATTTGCACCGTTTACAAATCTGACCCTCTAATGTTTTTACCTTTCCACTGATTTTTTTTGTGAGACGTGACGTTCATTTCATCACTGCACAGTCACTTTACCACAATGATTAACTGTTGGATTAAACTGGCAATAGAAACATATTCCTTGTAAAATTCTGCAACGGAGCAAAACGGCTGACTCATGATAATTTCCATATTTCATCACTGGGTGAAATCCTGGAGAGGTTCTGAAAGGGTGGGATGTTGTCATGTACAATTTCCTTTCCTGGCACCTGTAGGAAATATATCTTTATCAAAATCCAACACATAGATGTGAAGGGGTGTTTTGTTTTTTTCTGCTTAAAAAGTCATAAATCGAGTCAAAGTAATGGCCTGGCTTGGATGCGGTGCAGTGTGTTACTCTGGCTTTGAACATGGCAGAATTAAATCAGACCTCCTTGAAAGTTCTGGTCCATAAATCAAATGAGTGCATGTGGTGGTATGGTCTGATAATCACATGCTCGCCGGAGTGAAACTAAGTACTTTTCAATTCACTGTGATCCGCTAAGAAACTGTCAGATTTATACTGCCTTATGACTGATTAACATATGGATAAATGTCTTAGGTCCTGAGAGACTTTTAAGTTATTGTAGCTGCATTAAACGACAAATCAGTCATGTAAACATTACATATTCCCGCAGGTCTGCTGTATCAGAAATATAAATGGACTCGCTTCAAATGTAATAACAGCCTTATCAGTAGAAGACTTTATTTTTGGCTGCGCAATTATTCCCAAGGGGTCACCACAGCGGGCAGCCCTGCATTTTTGATTTGATGCCCTTCCTGAAGTAACCGCAAATGGATTTGGGACCTTTAAGTTGGGCTATACTATAGAGCCACTCAGTAAGACATTCTGATACTTATTCCAATACAGGCGCTGACATAAGGCGACAGGGTCAAGACAAAACCAGTAGGGTTTATGTCACTGAGAGCATGAATATGCTCTCTGAAGATTTCCTGACAGCGCATGAAACGAACAAATAAATGAGTTAATCATGAAATATCCCATGCAAACTGAGAGATTCATCCTCTGGGGAAACACGAATATGCCCGGTATATTTAAAGCATTATGATAAATTCTCCTTGGATCATTAAAAATCTGACAAAATTCGATGAAATCTTTTCCTTTTGGGACATCCAACATGTTTCCACAATTACAACCTGATCAAGTGTTCAAACCAAATCTCACGCTATCCTTTGTTGTATTTGTCAAAGCTTCTTGAAGTGGACCAATGTGCTGGATGTACAGAGCACTGCAGACCAACACTGGCACGCTGAGGTCTTGTGACTGCTTAGCCAAAAATAAGACGCTTCCAATTTATGAATGAGTTAAATGATAAAAGACAACGCTCTGAAAATAACTAAGCCCTGTTTTCTCAGCAAACAAAGAATCATCAGCTACACAAAGTGAAAATTAAGTGCATGTGGGACTTAAAAAGACCGCTTTCATTGATGCTATGAAACAAGAATTCCAGTCAAACAAAAGATGAAGCAGGCGAATGTTTGTCACATGGAAATATAACTCTTCTGACAAGTTCCTCTAGAGGGCCGTTGTTTTGCCAAATGTGTATCTTGCACAATAAATGGATGGATTTTTCCTAATAGCCCCTGGGGGTCTGCTCTAAGTCTTGGCAGTAGTAATGGCAATGCTGAGAGAGGATATGAACCGCATATTGAATTAGACGTGGCTCGGACAGGGGAGAGGGAGACTGACAGAGAAAAAGAGCCACAAGACGTGACAAAGCACTTTCTGGCGTGAGAGAGGACCCACTGGGACTGTTCACTGAAATCTGGTTTGTGTGCCTTTGCGTATGTGCATGTGAGCGATTGTATTAGTCAGTGCAAGGCATTAAAATTGTTTTCAGAGAGCACTTTTGCGCTCTTTATCCAATTTTTTTTTCCCTGGGAATTTTTTGACCTATGAAATAATACTGTTAAACAGCAGCTGCACTGACAGCTAAATATGCGATTGGGGGAAAAAATATTTTTTAAAATCACAGCCTATAAACAAAGCAAGAGGCAAAGAAAACTTCTAATGTTTGCTTATTTAGGAATTGCTTCAAATCATTTTCAAATAAAAACAAATTGAAGTGCTCTCATTGTATGTGGTTTTCAATATGGGGTGCATGTCACCGTATCTAAATAGTTTACATACATGGAGACATAGTCAGTGACCTTCATTTACATATATGTAACAAAACAACATGCATCTCCTTAGTATAGCTCATTGTGTTTTCTATCTTGCTGCTCTTAAATCTGAAACTGCAGCTGGCTACTTTGGGTTAAAATCCATCCATTTTCTTCTGCCTATCGGGTTCAGCATCACGAGGTGCCTAATCCCAGCTGTTACAGCGTAACATGGAGGGTGCACCCTGGACAAGTGACCAGTTTAGAACAGAGCTAACAGACTGAAGCAAACTCCACACAGAAAGGCTTCAGGTTAAAGTCTCTGTCTGCTAACACGGATAAAGCTAAATTGGGTCCTGTCATTTTGGCTGTTTGTGTGCAAAATCTGACACATGAAAAATATTAGTAAGCAAGGGTTTCCCCCCTTATTTTCGTTCTTTGTACTAAGCAAAACTAGCTGTCGGCTAGAGTTTTATAGGTTTAGTGTAAAGCTATAGTTAAAGTTTTAGACTACGAGAGTTTGCATGATCATAAAAAAAACTGAAAAGTCATAAAATTTGCAGAGAAGCCAGGAGAAGTATTGGAAAACGAAATAAAGCTAGAAATTTTCGGGGAAAATACGTTTTGTTATAGGGTAGTGTCAGGCCATGAACTTAGTTGCAGCTTGCACTTTGACAATATATAAATGCAATACAAGTAAAATTCTGATTTTCTTGCATGTGTATTATTTTGAATATAGATTACTATAGTAATATAATATAGAATATAGTAATTTTGAATAGAGATTACTTTAGAAACTCTATCCGAGTGGTTCAAGCTTGGATTCAGCTTAGTCCTAGACTAAAAGAATAAAAATCAGAGAGGATCTCTGCTGAAAAAGGTTTTTAGTCCAAGGCTAGGCTTACTTAACCCATGTCTGTGAAACAGAGTCTACATGTGTGTGTAGTGCAGTAAATGGTGCTAAATGAGCTCAGCACTAATACGCCAACCTCACTGCCAGCCTAGTGCTTAATCTGACACCTACTATGGGCTGAAAGTCTGCCTTTTTTTAATCCAGTCATTGTATAAAAAGATATTTCAAACGAACCATGCTAATACTTTTTTTTGTCAAAGTCACAAATGCCTATAAACGTTTATTGTATTACTGTAACTTCAAATAAGAGCTGTCGTCCTGCGTGACGTTTATTCGTTTCTTTCACAGGTGGTTCACGAGACGCCAATAAGAGATCCGTGTTTTCAGGTGAGAATCTGAACAGGTAGATGTTTTAACCTTAAGAGACGATCTCTAATGTGTTGCATAATTTTGCCACTGCTTGCAAACTATGTCAAGAGTTCTGCTGCTGTAAGTAACTGCTTCAAACTGAGAGAGCCTCAGCGTCTGTCAGTGAGCTCATGTTTAGAGCCACATTATGTTTCCCAAATAACTACCAATGGGCGAGTTGGTAGCCTCCACCTTCATTTACGGTCCATTCAGTTACAGTCACAGGCTAAATGGAGGGCACAGCGGCTCTCAAATGCGATTGGCGGAGGCTGCCTGTGTGTGGAGACGCGGGGACTCTGTTGCCCAATTCCATTAAGTCACTTGGGTTGCGAGTTTACACGCAGCAGACAGCGTCAAGTCACAGCGTCAACATTTGGGAGAAGGAGAAAGTCTGTCTGGTTTGAGGTTGTCTGCGGTTCTCCTTCTTGTGGCTCCGGAGGTGCCCACAGCTCCCAGTGTCAGTGTGCCAGTCTGGAGGCAGATCTGAGAACAGGCTGCTGCTGCTGCTTGGCTATCAGAGAGGCCAGAGCATTGCCACAGCAACCAAACTCAAAGCTCACCGCTCTCCCACAACTCTTCCATATTGTGAAATATGGTCACTGGAACCTCCACTGGGCAACACTAAGTCTAATTTTCCACCTCATGTTTGTCCATGACATGCTCAAATATTAAACGGCTGTTTCAAAGTAATTGCCCCAGTTATTATTCTTATTAGCGGTTAAATGTGTCTGATTTTGGTTTCTAGGAGACTGATGTTTTTGTCTTTCATTTTTTTACAGGCCTATAGTGACGGAGACCAGAGACATTGATCCAATCAAACTATTATGCAAACCGCTGGACATTTTGAATATGTGAATACACAGACAATTATTTTTATAATTCATAGATAGGAAAGAAAAAGATTGTATACTTTTTCACAGATATTTCATACACATTGTACTGTAACTGTACGATAAAAATGTGAAAATATGACTTGAGAGTATGAAATATGCCATTTATTTTTGTTTGCTCTATAGCATGCTACTGAAATTCTACATGGAGTCCAGCAAACAGATGCATTTTGTTGTCGGTAGACTTTTTCTAGGCCTGTGGCATATTCACACTGTCAAGGCAGCACACCTATGTTAGGATAGTGTTTATTAAATGCACTGGTGAAAGATTTTGTGTGGTTTTTTTTTTTAAAGATACGCAAGTTCTGAAGGGTATCCGTGGAATGCTGTTATATTGATTTGGTGCACTTGTTCTATTTTCTACCTCAGTGTGACACACCTTGTTATGCTATTTTTATTTAACGCTTTCTGAATTTCAACCTGGGAGGAGGGAAAAAAAGCACTGAAAGAGGAGTTTTTACCCCCTAAAGCTCGAGGCAGTTTTGTTCAAAAATTTCCCCAGAAATAAGCCAAAATGAAAAGAAACAAAAACAACTTGGCCTCAACGGATGAGGCGCTTGGGAGAATTTTGTAATACAATACGCCTCATTGTCCCCGTCATCAGGTTGAACGAGTTCTTATAAACTCCAGGAAAGAATTTTAGTTTTACTCCTTCCAAATCAATCCTTAAACAAAAAAGAAAAAAAGGAGAGTAAACACATCGTCATAGTGAGTCATTAAACTCTTATGATACTTAAACGGTCCTAAAAATTCCACCAAATACGAGTCCACAGAAATGAAGGATAACATCCATTATATTCACAGCCGTACTTTGCGTACTTTTTGTGTGCCATGCATGACAACCTTTGAAAAGTTGGGCCAGATGCAGCCTGTTCTCTGTGCAAGGACCTCCAGGGGTGCGTAGAGCTTAACTCTAAACCTAACGTGTAATAATGAAGTCCTGGTTTAATCCAGTCTTTCCCCCATCTTTTCCCCAGCGTTTAACTTTGCGTCTCTTACGTGCATGGAGGTTCTGCACAGAGACGTGACCTTTTACCGCGCTGCCTCTTGTGTTTGCCTGGGCACTTGTTAGTTAAACTGTGGCTGTCTGAGAGTAACACAGACAACGTCAGCTCCAGAGACAGGCGCACCACGGACACAGCCTTCAGTCTGACAGTCTGATCCCTTCACTTGAACCCCACTGAGTTTTGCGGTAAGGTACGCCGAGCAATGCCAGCTCTCGAGCCTGTCCCTCGGGATGTGGTTGCAAACTACTCAGATCTCCAGCCTCATTTCACAACGGCCGATTCCTGTAAAAAGGATGTGTAAGAAGACTAATCACTTCAAAACTCCCATCCTGTAAAACATGGCATGTGAATTAATGCCCCGTGCATTCTAGCACATTGTGTGCTCTTTGGAAAGAGGATGTGGTTTCTCGCAGATCTGTGGAAAAATTTCAGGGCATGGCATAATTAACTCACAGTGGTGCCTTGATATAATCTTTATAACACCATAAACAATATTTTCCTAACAGAGAAGGGAAATGTATCGCTTTGCGTATTTCAATTTTCGTATTTCATATTCCATTTTCCCTATGTTGGAAAAACATTCGGGAATGTGACTGCTGTCTGTTCCTGTTCCACTGATCGCAGGCATGTTAGCTCCGTTTATACTATCAATATTTTCTCTTGAGTTCATGTGTCTCTTCCAGGCTTTCATGTTTTGTGTCAGCCAAATTTCAAGGCATGAGGAGTTCTGGAAAAAGGCAAGACACTCTGAGAGATGAGGACTTCAATTACTGCCACAGATGTCGCACAAAATAAGCACTCTGATCCTTTCTCCTCTGCTTTTTGTGTCTGCCAATGTCTCTGTACATAAAATTACCCACACCCTCGCGCTGCGTACTATCATATTTCAGATTGTAGCTATATGATATTATGCTTACCACAAAGATGATTGTGATTGTCAGTTTTATGCCGCACAATCAGAGAGAGATCAAATTGCTTATCGTTAATACTTCTCTGCGGAATATGAAACCCTCAGCATCTTCTTAAAGTGTGCATATTTTGCAGGCTTTATACGTCAGCCCCAAAGCAACTGTAAGGGCCACCCACGCATAGCAACAGCCACCGCTGTACTTACCGTGAGATCCAGACCACCATCAATGGTCAGCAGGCTGACCCATGTCTTAATTTACAACTGAACAGACTGGGAATTATCTTGACATACAGCACAAATAAATCTATGGTTGGTGGTAGGTACGCTTTGAAGGCACATAGAGTCATTTGTTGTTTGAAATGTCCCAATAACATGAGAATGTGTTACATGGGGAAAACTATGTGTATAGAAAGACTGGGTATGATTTTTTGTGGACAGTGTGTGTGTGTGCAGGTTGGTTAAACTGTAAGGCCTTTTGGTGTTATGAGAAAGGAAACCAGTGTTTAAATCCTGTTTGTGAAATGTTCTAATTACGTTAAATGCTTTTGAGTTTTCCACAGATAAACCTATTATATACTTTTTGAACTTTCACATGAAGAGGACAAAATCTGCATAAGTAGCTAGTACTTCATTCTACACTGCCGCTACACGTGGTAGGCTATAATTATGGAGAAGCTCCATATTAAACCCTTTTTGTGAGGACTCCTCAGCAGAATCACCCGGGGAGGTTTATGTGGGTCCTTTTTATGGTAACTGTAATTTAAAACATAATCATCAATCTGGATTTTGTTTTCTGTGTTCATTGAAGTGAACTGCCTGTTCTCACAGAACTAATAAAAATCAGCCTCCGCTGTTCTTTAACTGTTTACTACTTTGAGTTTGTCATCAGCATGGAAGTGCTGTCATTTGAAGCCGAGGTAGGAGTTTTGGCCCGTTAAAGCAGGCCCAATTCACTTTGTTTTCTAAAAATTTAGAGCAATAAACTTTCCTAGCTGCAGTAAAAGAAACAATAAGAAATAAAAGACTGCGCCCATCATTGTTTGTAGAGCAGAACATGAGTTCACATGTTGTTGACAGGACTTCTGGTTTCTGCACGCACAGCCAGAAGTGTTTTGCACATTGGTGCACTTTTACTACAATACAAACAATGCTGATCTTTGCTGACAAGAGTGACACCCGGTGTGGTCTTCTGCTGCGTCAAGGTTCGACATGCTGTGCATTCAGTGATGCTCTTCTGCAGAACATCTCGAAGCAGTGTGGCCGTTCTCCTCTGGCTTTGGGCATCAACAAAGGCATTTTCCCACATAGAGCTGCTGCTTTCTGGGTATTTTCTCTTTTTCACACCATTCTCTGTGTAAACTAGGGTGACCAAACGTCCTCTTTTTCTTGCACTTGTTGACTTGTAAAAGCCTATATGACATTTTTTTATTTTACCATTCATTAACCGCACAGAGAAGACATCGTTTAAATATGCAAAACTTTTCTTTAAGCAGACAGTATTATTAAAATTCTTCATGACTGGGCCAAGTGTCCTCTTTTTGGAAATCTAAAAATGATCACCTAGAACCCTAGAGATGATGGCTGCTTAGATATTTGCTTAAACATGGGGATGACGAGGTGTACCCAAAGACTGTGAAGTATAACACAGATTTAGGTTAAAATTAGTCAATAAACAAAGCTTTATTTATCTTTTTAATTGAATGTACATTGTCTTGAGTATTATGTGGCACATTTCTCCCTGAATATAATAGAACAAATGATTAAAGGTATGAGCAACATTATCTAAATGTTTATATAATTTTTGATTTAAAAGCTGTTTATAATGTGTACAGGTTCCAAGGAACAAAAAGCAATAAGCAACACAAAAAACCACATCATACTCAACGGCATTTTTCTTCGCGTGCTTCTAATCAAAGGAATGGTCAATGGCATCTAATTAAATGGTTGACAGACACTAAACCACGTCTTTGTTTTTCCAAACTGTCTCGAAATACGCTCAAAACAAGGATGTTACTTCAAAATATCATTCTTTATCATTTGACTTGAATAAATATTGGGTATTTGAGTTAACTTAGCTCAGTTCCTCAAACGTTATTAGCGAAAAAAAAAGTTTGAAACGTCATTAGCATCAGAAATGAGACAAAGCGACGTTCAAAATGAAGGAAGTTTGAAGGTAAGTCCAGCTGAATTATGTGGTTTGGTCGGTTAATTCGTTTGCTTTTATAAATGCTATTTAAAAAAATAAATTGTATACCTCCAGCTTGGCGGTGGGCTAGCCTGTTATTGCGGGGGAATCACATGTTCTTTGATTGTCAGCATGTCCACGTGTGTAGGAACATCTTAAATCACCCCAGTATTTAATTTTCAGCTATTACCCCAGGCAGCAGAATGAAACCGTTGACCATCCTTAGCCCAACACTGTAAACCAGAAGATATCCATCATTGTTGTATGGATAGTTGAGGCTGTTAGGTTTGGCCGGGCTCCTGGTGCGCTGAAGGATATACAGCCTGTATTAAACAAGTGCGATGTTGTTTCTAGCTCAGCAGTTTTCCTAACGTTTACAGCTGCTCTGCCGTGGCAGATTATTGGCACCCACGCTCAACAGCTACAAATGATAGCAGAGACATTAGTCTAACGAGCTTTTTCTTTTTCTTCCGGTATTGCGATCTTAATTGTAATGATTAACGACATGGAAGTGACTCATCTCCTTTGGTGTGTTTGGAAAAAAAAGATCCCTATCAGGATTTGTAAATGCGTGCACGATCCACTGGAACAACATGTATTTAATGCTGTTTAAAAGAAAATCCAGATGGACTAGTGAGGGATTACAAAGTGGATGGATAAACAGAAATCCTGTTGTGATCTCTGGCTGAGCGTGAGGCTTTTTCCGTCAAATCTCCATAAGAATCACAGACTCGGGAGTGCTCTGGAGCCCTAAGAGTACCCCTGTAGACTGCTATGGCTGACTTGTGAAACTTCACTATGTGAGAACAGTAGTCTGAGCTGTCATGTCTATATCTCTCCTTTTCTTTCTCGCAGACAAATTTATGATTCTTCTCCCTGACCGTGATGTGGTCAGTATCCAGATGTTTGGAGATCTTTTCAAAAGCTTTGTGTGTGTGTGTCTGTGTGTGTGTGTGTGTTACACACTGCCAGGCTTTGTGGTGGGTGAGGCTTAGACCTGGATCAGATGAATCATCCAAACTCAGCGTCTGTCTCTGGGTCAAGGAAATCTTTGTGCTAGCTTTAGTGTTATTAGTCTTTCAAATACAGGGTTAAAATCATGGTGTGATGGTGCACAGTGTGCTGGAAATGTTTGGGGTGGACTGAAATAGAATATCGTAGACACAAACAAAGGGTTAATCATTATATATGCCTTCTGTTGTGGTAGTTGACAGTAGGTAGCCACCAAAGCTCCCTTAGGCTAAGGAAAATCACCTTCAGTGCCTCGGTTAAATCATACTTGGGTTTCATTTCACTATCGTGCTCTCAAATAATCCCTTCTGCTCCTTTCTCTTGTTTTGTTTTCATTTACATATAAAGTTGCAGTGAATCTATTGAGCTTGCACATGGTGTTTTTTACTCAAGCTGTGATTTATTACACATTCTCATAGTGCTTTGTTCTAATTGTCTGCAGGGTACTTTTGCTTTTTTGCGTTTTCTCCCATTAATCCAAACCTTCTGCTTGGGTCGGTGTTTAAAATAACTATTTGGCCAGTGTCAGTATTTTATTTTTCTGGTTGTTTGTTTATTTTTGGGTATGCATTTCCCTTTTTCTTCATTATTCAAGTCCTTTAGGTCTTTGTCACAGTGTTTGTTTTAGCATATTACCACTGCCTTTGGTAAATGTCATCCTGTTTGCAGACAGGCAGATGGCTGACAGATTGGTGCATCGCCACTTGCAACAATAAAAGATTTCCACGGAGCAATAACCATCTCAGAAAATGTCACGGCATACAATATTGTGCAATTATAATTCTTTTCAGATGCAATGACTCTTGAAGGAATAAAAACAGAAGGGAGTTTGGGGGTCGGACAGGCTGTTTATTATAATTGAAACTTCAAATTTCCTTTTCTTTTTAAATGGAACTCTGTAAGAAGCAGCGAACGAGTCTGAGGAGAAAAGAGCTGAGATTGGTTATCTTAATCCAGATGCTTTGCACTCATGTTTCCATGTCCATATGATACTCCACTGCCAATCCAATACGATCAAAACCATCATCTTGACTGCGATGCTAATTGTATTTGTCTTGAAGTCAAGCCATTGTCATGTTTCTGTGTTCCTTTGCTGATGTGAGGAGATAAATATTTAGGATGTCAGCAGGAGAGATTTTGGGATGAACTGGTAATGCACTGTCAGGTCCATAAATAATGTGGCCTTTTGTATAATGAGAAGTGACTGTTTTTGTAAACTCAAGACCTTTTTTTAATCACTTTGGACACATCTGCTGCCTGATTTATGTCTACACTCAAAAAAACCAACTGTAAACTACCGTTTGAAAGTTGTATTCTTAAACAATATTTGACGGTCCATTTCCCGTACAGGAGTATTTATTTTGATTTCTGAAAATTACAGCGTTGGAAGTATTACTCACAGAATATTTTTGTCTTGGCTCCTTCTCTGATGATTTTTTTAACACTTAAGATCCATGTACTGTAGGGGGTAAGTTATCGGTTGAAATTATTTATTTATCGGATGTTCATAAATATTAGTAATATGCATAGTAATATTCTGTCAAAATTGCCTTTACTTGCATACTGTTCTGAAAAGCCTGTTGTGAGCCAAGAAAAAATTCCAGGTATTATGTTTGTACATTAGATTAGGATCCCTCATGCGAGGAGTCGCACATCTATTCATTTGCATACATCGATATCTGCATTCAAACTGTAAATGTTGGCCAAGCATGGAGAAGGAGGACTTACCCCTGATGTAGTTACACTGGAAGCCCTGACACATCCTGACACATTTGCTGTTTTCCTCTGCTGCTGCTGTGTTTCCACATTGAAAATACGCTGCAAATGCAAAAGACAGCTTGACAGAATCATAAAATGGGAAGGAGGCGCAGACCTTCTTGTCCCTTACCGCTGACGGCCTCTACTAAGTGCTCATATACCCAGTCTCATTGCACCTTCATCTTCAGCTGCACATCTGTCAAGTTCTGTTTCATTGTTACAGTGCAATGTTGATACAACTGTCTACAAAGACTTTGTCTGTCCAGATACTTTCTAAAGTACTTAAAACTGCCTTTGTGGTCTCAGGGATCCGATTTTTGCTGTGATGACATGGATAGACATGCTGACTGACTCAGAAGATAAAAAAACAATATTGCTGTCACAGCTGGTAATCATTTGATTTGGTAATAAGGGCTCTTTTGTAGTGTTCCTGTTATTTTATCAGCTCTCCGTGGAATGATTTCCCATGCAGGAAAAGGGTGGAGCAGGAATAAATGATGCTGCTGTAACCGGCCGGTCAGATGAGGGTTAGCTGCGTGATTAGCTCTGTTCATAAATTTGTGAACGCCTGACCACAGGAGGACAGAAAATGTCTGTAATAATGCCAAAAAGCTGCACTACACCTGCTGCCTTCGCTCCACTTTCTTCTTTCCTCTACTTTCAAGCGAGTAGTGAATGATTTACCTTTTTTTTTTGTTGTTGTTTTGTTTTAAATTATTTCCTTCTTGTGCATGCAGTGCATTCACACTCATTCATCTGCAATTCAGGGTCACTGGCTTGTAGGTAACAGCAGGACAAATGGCAAAGATTAATTGTCACTAAGTGAGTAACGTTGGAAGTGTTTGGTTCTTTGCATTCCCGATCATCAAGATGACGCCGTTTCCCCTCATCAAAGGCTTATCCTGCCAAGAGTCTGATGTCAACTTCCCAGCAATGCAGTGCAAAATGAAATTATTCAGGGGTCATGATACGTTAGCTAGGTTTTGCTGAATTGGAACACGATGGACATACTGGAACAGGAACCAGTCACATTTGTTGTGATGAAGTTTGTCATGATTTGCTTTGGATGTTGTTAGTATCAAGATACAAAGAAGATGAATCCCCAGCACGCGGTGAAATTCTGCCTGACTCATCAGTGTTTTTGCTCTGGCGGCACGAAGCGCTTTCCAGTTTCTGGGTTTCAGTTTCATGATTTTGAACAAAGAATGATTTGATGTTCATACCAGCTGTCCCAATGTATTTTTTTTCATCAAAAGGCAGGCTTAAATCTTGTTTTGATTTGGGGCTTTTTTTAATCTTGGGGGTTATAAATGTAATATTTATTCAAACTAAACAGGTCTGAAACCTCAGTAAGTGATTTGAAACCCCAGGGATAGAAGCGACTTGAAAGAAAATTTTGCCTTAAAAGATTACGCAGCAGGTAGGCTACCTCAAACACTGACTTTGGATTCGTTTTGCAGCCACACAGTGTTTAGCCTCCTATTAAGCAGAGACCATAAAGATTTAAAACTGTAGGTGAAAAAAAAAAAGTACAATGTTGTAAAATTCTGTAACCCACAAGTGTGATCCATACAATATGTACTATACTGTAGGCTTGAGAGCAGATGTAATAGTAAATGATCTCATTGGTGTCGGCACAAGAACGAACAAGAGAATAAAAAGGATTTATTGGGTAAGAGAAAGAACAAATCTGCTTTTTTTTATCCAAAGCAACTCTGCACTTACCATTGTACATTAAAAACACACGACTGTATAATAGGCACATCCACCAGTCCTAAGTACCAAGAGGTCTGCCCACTTTATCATTTGCAACCTTTAAAAATCACTTAACCACTGCTTGATGATGATCCTCTTCTTTAGACCCTCTCAAGTGGGCATTAACAACTTAAAAGAAAGATTTATCAAATTATTCAGTCTGAACATGAGCCATAAACGATTTTTAATCACAGTTGATGACTCCTGTGTACCGACTATTCTGTTCTCTGTTCTCCTTTCTAATGGTTCCCATTACGGGATTAGCACCGAGTCCTCCTTTGTCTCCTGCTTCATGTCAGTGGGGCAGAAGCTGCCTGTATAATTCCCCTTAAGATTGCTTTTGATATTTGGCTTTGGCTCATTTTAAAGGGAGACCGGTGAACGAATAAAAGGAAATCACTGATAACCAAGCAATTTTACTGTTCCTCCATGATGTCAGTGACAAGTTTAGCTCATAGTTGGACTTAAGTTTATGGATATAGCGCACTGAAGTTTAATAGTCTTTCAAGTCAAGGCCAAACAATGAGGGGTTTGGGGCTGATACCAGTTACTGTGATGTATTTCATGCTGAGAGGGGTCTGGGTCTTGCCAACAGTTTTGAGGGAGGGAAAAAAAAAAAAGACGTGCAGAGAAATAGGAGGGGGTTGGAATCGCTGTTGATGAATGTGTCTTGCCAGGAGCTGTGGTCTTTTTGACTCAGATTAGCTAGTAGATGCTTGGAGTCAAGGTTTGTGAACTGTGCCATCCATCCACAAGAGGGCACAGATGATGTTGCTGGATAGCCTCCCCCCAAAAGTGTTTCTGCTGATAAGTCTAGTGGGTCGGAAACTTCATCTTAACCTTCAGTCTGGCTCAATTCATAATCTGTTTTTATATGTACAGATGTTGTGGGTGGTTGGCTGTTATTCTTTTTTCCTTTTAAATTGAGCTTTAGGAAATTGCAAACTTGTAAACAAATTTCAAGGGACTAATACATCAAAAACAATTATTATACACAATAGATCATTTAATCGGTTATCAAAAAGGATCACTTGTGCCAAACAAATGTGAATTTTAACAAGGGAAATTATAAAGGACCGTTGGTACTTGCGATTCAGTGGTGTGAATTTGCAAAGACATTTCTTGGCGAGCTCTCAAACGTTTGACACATCTACAATGTTTGGGTTTTTTTTGTTGTTGTTTTTTCCCTTCCTCAGGACAAGGCTTTGTGCTTTGCTGAACAGCCTATGATGCATTACTATGCAGTGATTATAATGATATCACCTATCCTTTAGTGCTGGATGTCAGATGTTGACACCGAAGACCGCAGGCTGGGCTTGATTTACAGGAGCATGTGGTCTGGGCTGCTGTTTGTCCTTGCAGTTGGTGTGCTATTACAAAGCTTTAGACTCTTTAGATGGGCCCATATGGTGAAGAAAGACATTCAAAGTTGTCTTCCTGTGGCTGGAGTTTGGTTTGGAGTGAAAAGTGGGAGTTATTTGTTTCAGGGAAGTGATTTTTTTTTTCTTTTCTAAACTGACTTGACATTTAAAACTGATGTCAAATACAATAATATTTCTAGATGAAATTTGGGCTTGAATTTATAACATCAAACCATATTCTTAGCCATCATGTTTTTCATTAGAGTACATTGTTAAATTCTTTTGTCATCATCGTGCCTTCTCCGTTCAGTGTTGTCAGTAATCTGAATTCAGTCCATGTTGTACTATTAGCCTCCTTGTCCTCATAAACCTAATTGATACCTAAGGCTAGCAGTGAAGTGTAAACAAACAGGCAGCTGCCGAGACAGCCATGTGTCTTGGATGGAGCAGCCACCCAGCCCATAATGTAGTGCAGTTTGAATTGTTCACTCCCTCTTCTGTGGCTGTCAGGGCAGAACTGAGGCGTGGATACGACCACATAAAAGAAATATTTGTCCAATCTGTCCAAGCAAACTCCCCAATTGAGAGCTGAATTTTCCCATCGCTTCGCTCTGTGTCTGTGTGACATGTAATTGAAAGAGGAATAATGCTTTGAACTGAGCAGGAGGCAGCCTTTGAATTGGAAAAAAACAGAAAAGGAAAAAAACAGTTGTGAAGTGTAATGACCGCTTACAAACTTTACACCTGTTCTGTGAAATTTCTGGCACATTTATTTAAATATTTGTAATCAGCACAAGCTTCTGTGTGTTTCTAAAGGTGCTTTTCCTTCTTAACAACGCAACTTTGCGTGGATCATACTTATTTGCAGAGCTTACACATTGAATTGAATTGAATGCACTTCATGAAAGTATCTTAAAGCCTTTGAAAAATAAGCTAGATCCTTATGTTTGGTCAATGATTACCATATGCTAATGTCAAATACATCCTCATTGCACCATAGTTTAAAGCTTGCTCTTTAAACAATCTCTTTCTCAAAATGCTGCGGTCCATAGATCTCTGCAATGTTTAGAAACTGTCAGAGCCTTCAGGTTTCCCAGACGGCTTTGCTACCAGTGTCACAAAGAGCCCGGAAGTCTTTTTCTGGTTGTGACTACGAAAGCGTTTATCTCTCAGTTCATGAGAGGGTGTTGGGTTTGCTGTCAAGAACTTTGATTCGTGTGTGTGTGGACTCCAGGAGTTTGCCAGTGTGAAGTGAAAAGAGTTGCCAGGGTGGTGAAAGCATGCTGTTTGCTCATGTCCTGACCTGCCGAATGGCTGAGGACACAGAATGGATTTTTCTTTGGTGGACTTTTCTTCTGACCTAGCCCCTCTGTGTTTGGAGAGACATGGAAACCCCAGCTGAAATGCACAGGCATTTTATTGAATGAGGGGAAGACTTAGGGCTTTCACCAAAGATAGTTTGAATAGGACGTAAGAGACGGGCAGTGAAAGCGGGGGAAGGTTGTTAGGATGAGGTCAGTATAAAGCGAATGATTCATGCTGTCATCATGTTGTTCTTCCACTAATGACTTTGGGTCAGAAAACACATTTTTGGTAAACTATGTGTCTAGAACATGTGGTAGAGTGATAGCAAATGGTGGTCTGCACCATAGTTGTCTGATGCAACTTGGGCGAGTCTGGGATTTGCCCTCTGAGGCAGTATCATAAAACTTCAAAGCCTGGACTTAAGAAATCATCTGGAATTGTTTCTCTACATGCTCTACATGCACTTCTGGAGCTGTGATACTGTGGAGATAGTCACAGAACAGCAGCACTTTTATTTTTAAAGTGGAAACGAAATGCATCTCAGGAATTGCATTCAAGAAACATACCTAAGGGCAACCTCATGGAAAGAGGAACTACCTTTAGTTCAAGTCATTGCCTCATTTGCCCTTGGTTAAAATGAATTTAGCATTTAAAAGAGCAGTCTGCAAATAATTCCTGTGCACCATGAACTTTTCTTCTAAGTAATTGAGTTCACAAAAGTCAGGATCTTATCCTATAATAGGGTAAAATTGGCGTGGGGGTGGGTGGTATGGATCGCACACGGAACTGATACTTGCTAACAGGTGTAGCACAACCAGGGGTGAAAGGTCAGTGAAGTTTTAAAGGCAGTCCCAGCCTGGAATTGCTTCTGGTAATGCGCTACTTGGACAGAAAGAGCAACTGACACAAGTCGGGTTGTTGGTCTTGTAGTATGATCAGGAGTCTCTTTGTGTTGTTGTTTGTGTTCTGATTTTGTCATGTTTATGTTTTATTTCTCCATTTATGGTTAAAATTGTAGTTAAATGCCTTTGAATACATGCAAGGATCACTATTTGATTGATATTTAAGTTAATATTTGTGTTTGGCAATCTGGTTTCCACTGATTTATCACAAACAGTGGAGGTAAAATGAAAAAACGAAACAATGTTAAGTAACCCTCGGTCCAAATAACAGCAGCTGCTTCCTGATGTTTAGACAGGACTGACCTATGCATTGTGTTAACACTTAATCATGGGTTTGAGGTAACTGGTGGGGGGTAATAATAGCTAGACTACCCACAAAACACATTGTGCAGCTTCACAAAGCAAGCCAAGTATCATCAAAGTTCACAAATGCCTGAGACTTGAAACCTTAATGACCACCTCTTCCTTCATTTTTATCCTCCGCCCTCTTAACATTCTTTGCATGATACAGTTCGCTTGACAAGCGCTTGCATTGGGTTCAATATTCAAACTTTGCAAGCAAAGCAAAACAAGTGATCCAGAAACCAGTTTGACACAACATGACATTGCCCCATTGAAATGATTAAGATGTAAGACCACTGAATCCTTTAACAGGTGCTTTGGTCCTGCCTTAGGCAAACCCTGACTTTACTGTAATTGACACTGTTGAGTGTGGTAAAGAAATACATTGTCATTGGATAACAAAGGCTTTTGGAGATACAAATTATAACATTAAAAACCTGTTCCAACTTTTTCACCTTCTGAGAATACACCTATCAATTAAACCAGTTAGCTAAATTGTAGGTTAATATGCAGCCCTGTAGGTGAGGGACATGATTGAAGGATTTGGCTCGCAGTGAACTGTAAAAAGACCAAAAACATATCACCTCTGTCTTTTTTTTTTACTTGAATTGCACCAGCATTTCTTATTCAAATCAAACCTGTTCATAATAGACAGCTTACAGCCAATCGTGAGTTTTATTGCTAGACTGAGGTTATTATACTCCTCGTGGATCTATTGAGAGCTTTTGAAGGACTCCTCAGGTACTGAAAGGTGTCCATTAGACATTTAATAAGAGGCTGTAGCATTCACAGAAGTTGCCACATTTCAAGAGGGTGCTAGGGAGTAAAGTTTGTCTGACCCCAAACAGTTGCCTGCCTGATCACAAGCTGTGTCTCTCATTGTTGTGATAGTGTTACAAGAAACCAACGTTGAGCTAAAATTAGGGTTACACATCAATACGAATTCAAATTCAGTATTTGAATTCTTTGGATATCTACACATACGCCCATCAAGTGACAAATAGATCAGCTGACCAAGTAAAGCTAAGAACAGACAGGCTTTTTTCAGAGCGTCCTTTCTTTAGTGTTTAGATTAAGAGTCAAGAATAAATGTTTGAATTGATCTAGAAAGACAACAAGGATCTAATCAAATCCTGAGCGAAAATTCTCCCTCTCCTGATTATAAAAATAAGCCAGAAATCAGCCAGTTGTCAGAGATATAATCACTGTAGTTCACTCAATATCTCCCCCCATGGCTGCAATAACACATGCGGCTACAGATGTACGAAAGTAGTCTTTCTTGTTTAAGACGGTGCTACTTAAAACTCTATTTGACAGCGGAGGTGACCGAGGCTAGACGTTCATTAGGCATAGTGGAACAGAACTTTGTTTCAGTAGCACAGAGCGGGCATATTAACATCAGGTTAAACCAACATTAGGAATGGGAAGGGGCCAAGATCATTAGAGAGGGGGTGAGAGCACTATGCGGGGTCAGGTTACATGTTGTCAACCCCAGACCTGCCCTGAACCTGTCTGTCAGAGAGGCCGAGGGTAAGAGGAGAGTGAAGACGAGGAGGAAGAAAATTGACGAGTGAAACATTTTGACACGCAGGCTTAGCTCAATAGCTTCTATTCAGCCAGACTGTTTCCTGCTTTAGGCGTTACAGTAGGAGAGGCTAATCAGACCTGATGGTTGTATTGGAAGTGTTTCAAATCAGAAACAAGACTAAGAGAATAAGAAGCATACGTACTCTTATCTTTACTCTGCCAGTGTCTTTTATTGGTCTTTTGAACAATTAAAAAGAGCTAACAAATTAGTAGATTAAGAAAAAGAACAATAAACCATTTCAAATATTTTTAATCATTTTATTTATCATGTTATTGTAATTTTCTTTTCTCTTCACAAACACAAGTAAAAGAAAATGTCTTCTTCAGTGAGTTAGGAATATTTTATAGTGATGATTTAACTTCACAGTATGTTACACACTGTATTTTTCCATTAACCACTTAAAGTGTGTTAATCGGAGGCATATAGGTGTATGTGCCGTGCTACAAGCGGAGCCCCAGTGCTCTAAGATTATAATTTCCACATATTCGGTCTCTGCATTTATTATGCGAACGCTCTGAACTGGAAGTATTATGTTAGTGATTTGTTACTTCACTCTCTATTCGGCGCAGGTTTGTCTGTGCCCCGGATGTAACATCCTGCAGGGAGGTGTACCCGGCGCTGGGTCAAGCCCTAGTGGGACCAACAGGAGAGTCATTAGTTAGTGTGAGAAAGTTAAAACCGTAGCAAAAATACGGGTGGAGCAACCCCCTCCACCCCACACTCTCCCACCATCCTCGTCTTCCACCAGCTGGCTAACAGATGGAAGGACCTGTTGGCCAAAAAAGTGAAGGGGAAAGATGGAAATGAGGGCAAGGAGGGGAGGGGGAGAAAAAAAAGCAGTGACACATATATTGAATGATGAGCAAATTTATGAACGCTCAAATCAGAGCTTGTGCAGCAGTTACATCTCTTCCCCCTCAGTGTGGAGGATGTGCCAAGTGCATGTGTGTGTGTATAGAGGTGACATTTGGCTAGGGTCGCTGCTTGGGTTATGCAATGTTAGCATTTGGTGTGTTTGTTTATCGGGCTTGCAAAATGGAGGAAGTCAGATTGTGCGGGGGAAGGTGATGAGTACGTCCTCAGATGAGAGGGAGAGTGGGTAGCTGCACAACTTGCCGAGCTGACGGTTGTGCGTGTGTTTGCATTAGCGGTCAAGGAGCGCTGCAGTCAGAATGATCTCTGTCCTGCTGTTATTTACCTTTCACAGAGGAAACCAGTGGGTGTGGTGGGATCAACAGGGACTTGTCCTTCTAAATTTATACAAACACCGCCACCTCAGATCAACTGACTTCGCCCTGTTGTGCTACTGAAAATGATATTTTTAAGCTCTGTATGTGTTAATGAGTGCAAAACTTTTAAGATGTATGCACAGGTGGTTGCAAAGGAAAAAGAAGTGAACTCCCAGTTTAACTGCCTTTTCTGGTGGTCTTGGTTTCAGTAGATATATTGTATCTTTTTAATCGTGTATTTCTCAAAAACCTGTCATTCATTTCTAGATATTTAATATAGTATAATAAAAAAACAAGTATTTTCTGTTCACTGTGAACAGACCTGGAACTGGGTTTTTGAGAGGCAGCCTATTTCTATTTTAAGTCTTATAATAATTATTTGACTACTTTTTAAAAAAATAAAATGACAAGTTTCAAACAGCTGAAAAAACACTTTTCTCACTAGTGTTGACAAAGATTGTGCACATGTTTCATCTACACTGTTAAAATAAACCTGCTGTTGTCAGGCGTTGTGTGGAGGCGAGGAAGAAGGAACCCAAACGCAGGACTCACAGGTAGGTGAAGACTGGTGGATGTTTATTATAAGGAGTGGAGGAACAGAGGGTGAACGGACACTGACTGGCTGGAACACTGAATGGCTGACTGACTGAGAGAACACGGGGAGGACAACATCACACGAACATCATCAATGACACGACAAAGAACGAATGGAAACAGAAGACCTAAATACACAGACTGATGAGGATGATAATGAGAGACCGGTGAGTACACAGCTGAACATAATCTGGCTAATGGCACGAGACGAGGTGACAGGAACAAACAGGAAGTGACGAAATAAACTGAACGTGAACAAAACGGAAAGCACTGGGTCACCGACCCAGGAACCCTGACAGTACCCCCCCCTCCAAAGGCCGGCACCCGACGGCCAAAAGAGAAAAAGACCAGAACAGGGCGGGCGGAGGGGGCCCAGGACGGAGGGTCGGAGTCCACAGAGAGACAAACAGTTCAGGCGGGCGGCCGAGCCGAGACAGTTCAGGCGGGCGGCCGCGTGGCCGGCGGCCGAGCCGAGACAGTTCAGGCGGGCGGCCGCGTGGTCGGCGGCCGAGCCGAGACAGTTCAGGCGGGCGGCCGCGTGGTCGGCGGCCGAGCCGAGACAGTTCAGGCGGGCGGCCGCGTGGTCGGCGGCCGAGCCGAGACAGTTCAGGCGGGCGGCCGCGTGGCCGGCGGCCGAGGCGAGACAGTTCAGGCGGGCGGCCGCGAGGAAGCCGGCGGCGGCCGCTGAGCTGGTCCGGTGGGCGGCCGCGCCGGCGATGACGTCCAGAACGTGGCTGGGGCGACGGTGCGGCAGCCGCAGGACCAGGCGAAGCGGAGGCTGGCGACGCGGCAGCCGCCGGACCAGGCGAAGCAGAGGCTGGCGACGAGGCTGAGGCCGAACCAGGCGAAGCTAAAGCTGGCGACGAGGCTGAGGCCGGACCCGGCGAAGCAGACGCTGAAGCAGAGGCTGAGTCCGGACCAGGCGAAGCAGACGCTGAAGCTGAGTCTGAGGCCGGACCAGGCGAAGCAGACGCTGAAGCTGAGTCTGAGGCCGGACCAGGCGAAGCAGACGCTGAAGCTGAAGCTGAGTCTGAGGCTGGACCAGGCGAAGCAGACGCTGAAGCTGAAGCTGAGGCTGGACCAGGCGAAGCAGACGCAGACGCTGAAGCTGAGTCTGAGGCTGGACCAGGCGAAGCAGACGCTGAAGCTGAAGCTGAGGCTGGACCAGGCGAAGCAGACGCAGACGCTGAAGCTGAGTCTGAGGCTGGACCAGGCGAAGCAGACGCTGAAGCTGAGTCTGAGGCTGGACCAGGCGAAGCAGACGCTGAAGCTGAGTCTGAGGCTGGACCAGGCGAAGCAGACGCAGACGCTGAAGCTGAGTCTGAGGCTGGACCAGGCGAAGCAGACGCTGAAGCTGAAGCTGAGGCTGGACCAGGCGAAGCAGACGCAGACGCTGAAGCTGAGTCTGAGGCTGGACCAGGCGAAGCAGACGCTGAAGCTGAGTCTGAGGCTGGACCAGGCGAAGCAGACGCTGAAGCTGAGTCTGAGGCTGGACCAGGCGAAGCAGACGCAGACGCTGAAGCTGAGTCTGAGGCTGGCCCAGGCGACGCAGACGCTGACGCTGAGGCTGGACCAGGTGACGGCGCGGAAGCCCCTGGCTGGAGACAGGCAGGGCCAGCGGGCGCGGAGGCCCCTGGCTGGAGACAGGCCGGGCCAGCGGGCGCGGAGGCCCCTGGCTGGAGACAGGCCGGGCCAGCGGGCGCGGAGGCCCCTGGCTGGAGAGCGGCCGGGCCAGCGGGCGCGGAGGCCCCTGGCGGGAGAGCGGCCGGGCCAGCGGGCGCGGAGGCCCCTGGCGGGAGAGCGGCCGGGCCAGCGGGCGCGGAGGCCCCTGGCTGGCAAGCAGGAGGGCTCACAGCTGGCTCTGGGTGCTGTGGCTGCAGGTCCGGGAACTGAACTGACTGGACTGACTGGACGGGAGGCGACTGGACTACTGACTGGACTACAGACTGGAGGACGGGAGGCGACTGGACTACAGACTGGACAGACTGGAGGACGGGTGAGTGAACTGACTGGAGTGGAAGCTGAACAGCAGGTGAGTGAACTGACTGGAGTGGAAGCTGAACAGCAGGTGAGTGAACTGACTGGAGTGGAAGCTGAACAGCAGGTGAGTGAACTGACTGGAGTGGAAGCTGAACAGCAGGTGAGTGAACTGACTGGAGTGGAAGCTGAACAGCAGGTGAGTGAACTGACTGGAGTGGGGAAGCTAAGGGATGAACAGAGGTTGGCGATGCTAATGGCTGAGCTAATGACAGAGTCACCGAGGGGGATAAGATTGCGGCCTGGGCTAATAAGGCTGGTGCCTGAGCAGGGGAAACTTCAGCTAGCCTAACCAGGGACAGTGCGAGGGCGTGAAAGGTAGGATCAGGAGGTGGATGAAGAGGTGAAGTAGTAGGTGGGCCGGTTAGCTCTTCCAAGCCTCCAGGGAGGTCAGGCTGGGTTGAGGCTGCCCTCAGCCTGGGCGCTGGGACAGGCACGGGAGGTGGCTGGACACCAGTCACCCCCACCCGGGAAACAAGAGTGGATGTGGAGGTAGACTGCGTCGCAGCTGCCTTCCTCCTGGGAGCTGGCACCGGTGTGGGAGCTGGTACTGGTGTGGGTGTAGGCCGGGCCCTAGTCATCTGAGGTGATGAAATGGCTGAAGAGGAAGGCCAGATCTGGGCTGCCGTGCTGGTGGGGAATGGCTGAGTGACGGGTGTGGAAATGGTGACCGGGTGTGTGCTACTGGCAGGTTTATCAGCGTTCGGTCTGTTTCTTCTGCCACCACGATTTACAGTCTTTGCGGGAGCACAGCAGAAAAACTCTTCCCAGTCTACATCATCCAGGAGGGAATCTCCCCATGAATCGGAGTAGAGTCCCTTAGTTAATCTGGGTGAAGTGTCAAATGAGGAGGGTGGAAAACAATTACCGGAACTCACCACCGGGAGTTGTTGACAATAGTCCGTGTTATGGCGGCGTGTGCGCCGCTTTCTCCGGGAAGAGGAAGCGGCCGGGGTGAACAGCTGAGCCTCTGGCGCGGTAGCCTCCATTGAGCCGAGGTGGGAGGCGTAGCCGCGGTGTCGTGGCGAAGGTGGAGGTCCGGCGAATGAGGCGGCGGGTGTGTGAACGAGGAGCGGAGCGGCGAGAGAGGGAGCGGCCGAAACGCGGCATGAAACGTCCGCTCTCCGCGGCAAACGCTCCGAGGCAGGTGTGGCAGCAGGTGGGGGAACGCGGCGTCTCCGAGGCCCACCCAGAGCCAGGCGAGTCCCCTCGAAGACGTGCTCTCGCTCCGCGAAGAGCCGCTGTTTTCCCCTGACCAACTCTGCCCAACGGTAAAGCGCTGCCACCTGCCGCTCGTTGAGGTCCGAGTCCGCTGGGTCCCAATCGTGTCTTCGTGGCACGGGTCGTGTCATTCTGTCAGGCGTTGTGTGGAGGCGAGGAAGAAGGAACCCAAACGCAGGACTCACAGGTAGGTGAAGACTGGTGGATGTTTATTATAAGGAGTGGAGGAACAGAGGGTGAACGGACACTGACTGGCTGGAACACTGAATGGCTGACTGACTGAGAGAACACGGGGAGGACAACATCACACGAACATCATCAATGACACGACAAAGAACGAATGGAAACAGAAGACCTAAATACACAGACTGATGAGGATGATAATGAGAGACCGGTGAGTACACAGCTGAACATAATCTGGCTAATGGCACGAGACGAGGTGACAGGAACAAACAGGAAGTGACGAAATAAACTGAACGTGAACAAAACGGAAAGCACTGGGTCACCGACCCAGGAACCCTGACAGCTGTCACCGATTGAGAGACCTGTAACACACGGCACGATTGGGTGTGTTTTCTTTTTGTAAACGTCTTGTGTCATAGAACTATATATGGCCGCTGTTGTTATATGCCCCCTTACAGATTTGTGATCGGGTTTATATGGACTCATTTGAGATTTTAGGATTAGAGATATTACTACTGCTCATACAGCTGGTTTCAATAGGGAAAAACTTGATGCTCCCTTTCGTATTGTCTTCAGTTAACAGGAGAAGGAAGGGATTTCTGGGGGATGGAGTGCAGGTGTGTGTGTGTGTGGGGGGGGGGGGTCTTCAGTGTGAGCCACTGTCTCGCATCATAATTTATCACCATGCTCTGCTTATCTTTGTTGGACATTTCAGAGACATCTTGATGTGGAAAACCTTTCTTCTCTCAACTCAACTGAGTTTTCTTTCCCACAGCTCTCGAGATATTTGGCAGTCAGACTATCTCAGCAGGAGTGCACTGTATATGCTGTAGTATGGGTGAGGAGGTTTGCTTTGATTTGTCTGTTACTGGAGCCTGCAATGCCTTCTTGTAATGCAGTCCTGTCTGATCAGTTCCAGTAAGATACCAGGTTGGTGTGCTTTACTTTCAGTGTGTTTGATGATTCCTGGTCTAAGCTGTTTGGAAATAACTTTCAGATCCATTGCAACTCTTGTCAGTGACTTATTTTTACTGTTTTATTTCTTGAAATAATCTCCAAACATACATTTTGGACAATTTAGCCAATTCTAACAAGCTTGAAAGTCAATATTTATTGTGACCACCTTTATTCTTCAAACCAGCCTAAACTATCTTAGGCAAGATTGTATAATTTCTTTAAGTAGTCTTCAGGAAGAGTTCTCCAGGCTTCTTGAAGGATATTCAAAGCTCTTCTTTAGTCGTTGGCTGCCTTTTGTTGTTTTTTGTCAAGATGATCCCACACAACGTCAATGATGTTGAGGTCTGGGCTCTGGGGAGACCAATCTATGACTGATAGCGATGCACTGGCAGTGGGTTTGGGATCACGGTCATACTCTCTCCTGACCTCCTCCATACATATTGACAACTAACCCATCCTATTTCTTAAGGATATGGCTTTCATATGCTGTTAAAAATTACTGACCTTGACCCTTAACTAACCAGACTCTACTTCCTCTGTGAACAGTTTTCCCCTTATTATCCATTTATTTAATTTACAGTGAGCTGTGCGCTTTTACAACAGTGTGAAAGACAGTTCCTGTCATTACTGTATTTTTTCAAAGCCCTTGCTTCCTCTTTCCCACCATCTTCTCCTCCTCCTACCTTGTTCTCTGCTGCACCTCCTTTACAACCCACAACTATAAAATGCTAATTTGGCTGCCTGTTGTCTTTGAGTTTGACCTGGCTTGGAGAGGTTAGGGGTAGGTGAGGCACCCAGTTCACTGACTGTGAGACAATGGTCGTCTCAAGACTTTCTTCGGGAATTTCCTGTTCTCCTCCATGTTTTATACAGAATCATATCCCTGTCACAGCGCTAACAGATCCTCTGCTGTTTCCAGCTTTAAGGGAATTAGTCTCAAAAAGCTAGACGTCACCTGGCTTCTCTGAAAATCAGACTGAATATAGCTCTGTCTTAAGGGCCACACTTTTCCGCATCTCTCTTTATTGCCGTCTGCTCTGAAGGACATTCTTGGAAAATTTAATAGTGTGAGAAACATGCTTGACTTGAAGTCCTGAATACCTCGTTGAACAACCAGGAATGTTTAAGTGAGCATGCCTTTATTCTCTGTAAAGTTTGGGCATAAAGATGGATGGCATCCTGTTGGGTTGATTGACCCACTCATGTGTGGCACTTGCATACCTTGTGTTAAATGCGTTATTTGTTTTTTGGTACTTTACAATGCACTCATTGGATTTATGTCTGTCTGAACAGTATTTTTGAAGTTAACCCCCAGAGAATGTGCTAAAGTAAACTGTTATGCTCCTATGCATCCTCAGGGAGTGCCCATAAACCCAAACTCCTCTCACAACTGAAATCCCTTGTCTCTTGTAGTGGAAATGTGAGTGGAAAATTGCAGGGCATTTGGTAAGCATTCAAGGGTTGTTTTTGTTAGGTGTTGAGTCTTTTATACTATGTTATTGACCTAGACTGTCTGCTAAGTTAGAGATTATAGATGGCTGTTGTTCATATGTTTGAGGCATAGCAAAGGTTCTTTCTGTGTTTTATGTGTTCATCATGTTTATCCATTCACAACTACATACTTTGTCTGTAGACCTATAAAATGTTTTAATTAGCTCAAGTGGTAAAAAGCTGTAGGTGAGAATGTGGAAAATACCTGACTATTCTCAGCAGCCACAGTTTCACAAAACTGCTATTTGTGCTAATGTAGACAAGTTTTAAAAAAGGCATTGTGTGTAAAAAAAAAAAAAAAATGCAAGCTGTAAATCTATAGTGCTAACATCCTTCATTGTGTGATTAGTCATAATGACCTGCTGATAAGATGTATTATGGGAGTACCTATTTGTGGTCTGTTTCCTTTTTATTACAACAGCAACATAGCCAGCACCTCATTATCTCACCTTTATAGACATGTGAAAAAGAGAGACTCTGTGAAGTCCTGTGAAAAACTAAGTACACCCCCATGATTCAGTGGCTTGTAGAGCCACCTTAAGCAGCAATAACTTAAGGTTTGCATGACTTTATCAGTCTCTCACATCATGTCAGTTGAGTTGAGGTCCGGACTTTGACTTGGCCACTGAAACACTTTTCTTGTTGCAGATTTGCTGATGTCGGATCATTTTTCTGTTGCATGACCCAGTTTTAGCCACGCTTTAGCGGCGGCCTCACATTTCCACCGAGGAGTTCATGTTCAGCTCAGTGACTGCAAGGTGACTAAGTCCTATGGCTGCCAAACAAGCCCAAATCATCACCCCTCCACCACCGTATTTGACAGTTGGTATGAAGTGTTTGTGTTGATATTCTGTTCTTGGTTTCCACCAAATGTGGTGCCGTACATTACAGCCAGACATATTCCCTTTGGTCCAGAGGATATTGTTCTTGTGGTTTGTACAGATGCAACTTTGCAAACCTAAGCCATGCTGCCCTGTTCTTTGTAGAGAGAAGTACCAAAACTGCTTTTACAGAGGTGGTCATGCTTGTTGATGATCGGTTAATCAAGTGCATTTGATTAGCAGCAGCTGGTTGCAGCTTACCTCGTAATTCATATGGAACCAGTAAGAGTGCAAAGTTCTGTATAGAGTCCTGTGAAAAAGAACGTTTAGATACAGACAGAAAAGATGTGAAGGAGGGGAATGTTCTCGACCTGAAATTCATTAAATATTGGGTGCGTGCTCAAAGTACAAGTTCAAAAGAGGTATTCTTGTGTGCATTCATGTGACTTGATTTATCCTGTCATTCTGTAAAAAGGATCGCTCAGGACTGAACAAAGCATTCCTTTTCTGAAATCTGCCCCTGTTTACAGACTCTACAAACCAAAATATCCAGTTAGTCTTTCATATAAATTTGCTGTTCCCCAGAATTTTATGCTTTCATAAGTTAATAAACTTGGCTGAGGATGAACTCTTACTGTAGATAAGCACCAGCACATGATCCTGGTTTACCTCAATGGAAAGCCTAATTTATAACAGTGAAAAAAATCCAGAGCCCAAGTGCTGTTATAATTCATCTGCAGACTTTGTTTTTACAACTTTATATATAGGGTTTCTGGTATTCATCTTCTGAATATACAGTGCACAATAAAGGTGAGTATACCCCTGTGCAATTTCACTTTAATGTCAAATGAATCAAAAAAAATCCAGCACTTTAAAATAAGGTGCTTTCCAAGTTGAAAACTGGGATATTTGCTTGTGGGTAAAATTAAAAATAAAAATAACCGTTTAGAAATTATTTATTTAAAGGCTTTTATGAAGGTTAGACAATGGAAGGCTTAATCTCTCTGTATTGTGCCTCAGAGACAAGATGGTAATACCCTGCAATTACTAACTAGAATAGATTGATCTGTGGCTCAAGAGATGAAGTAGATTGTCAACTAACCAGAAGGTCAGTAGTTTGATCACTGGTTCCTCCTCTAGCATGTATGTTCCACTATCCTTGGGGAAAATACTGATGGCTGAATTGCATCTAATGCTAGTGTGTAAATGTTAGGTTTAAATCCTCTTTATATAAAAATGTGCTTGTTTGAATATGTAATAAGAAAGTGGCTTGATTGCTCAAATTGATTAGAAAAGGCACTATATAAAAATAAGAGTCCATTTATTTGCAGATATGTTCCCATTTCAGTTTAAAGTAATTTGTAAATATATATCCTCCACCATGCCAAAGGTTTTGCATCTTAGCTTTCCATTAACTATTTGCTCTAGAAAATGCTGACTAATTAATATAAAGTTCCTGGAGGAGTTTTGTTTTAAAGATTAATATTTGTACCATCTAACAGCCAAAAGACAGTTTTCAGTACACATATATTTAAAAGACAGAGTAAGTGAGTGTTGTCATTTAGAAAGCTGCTAATATCAAATCTTTTGTTTTCATCTGAAACCGTTTTTCACTTATTTTCTCTTAATCAAATGATTTATTATTCTAGTATGCATTTCACCACTACTTGCAACATTATCCTTTTTATGAAGTGCAACCATAGGACATCTGAAACTCTTAGCTTTCGGAAGCCTAAGGCTACTGGGACTGTTATGTGACATAATGTAAATAAACTTTTGTATGTAAACCGACCTTCTAAAAATCTTTTTAAAATCTCCTTTCAACAAAGGAAAATATTAAGCAGTTCTTATGAGATGCTTGACTCGTTCTTGTATCTCAGGTATCCCTCTAAAATAGCTATTAATATGACCCAGCCGGTGCAACGTGATCAATATGTTTTCCTTTCTTCTTTCAAGTCAGGGACGCTCCTAAATGGGTCCTCCAGCTTTGACTTGTCTGGCCTTTCTCCCAGCTTTACTAATCAGGGACCTTTGTGTATGCTTGTCTGGCTCTTTCACAGCCAGCCTGGGAGCTCTCATAATTTATGAGTCATTTCCTAAGAAAAACATGCTGCCTCAGCAAGTCCTCATACAGGGATACCTATGGGTGGGACAGTTGAAGTCAGATTTGGTGGCTAGGAGGCTGGAGGGGTTAGCAAAGAGATGCAACAGAGGACACTGAGTCATTTTTGACAAGACGTGGGATTTACGAAGCACCAGTGACAGCAGTGAACATCTGGAAGGATGGCAGAGGGCAGAAAGGATTAGCGGAAAGCTAACAGAAGGAAGGAGGAAAGCTTTGGTCAGTTAAAAAATGTTTGAGAGTGAGTATCCAGAAGTAGTGGTGCTAGGACAAAAGGATGTCACTGGGACAGGGAATGTTTTAGGACTCATCCTGGGTGGCTACACGAAACATCTTCATGGCAATCCATCCAATAGCTAAAAGTTAGTGTTGGATAATGCGCTCGCTAAGTGTCTCAACATTAACAGATAGTTTTCTCTTGATCAAGTCAAGATCACCCAACTGACAGACTGACAGCACAGGTTTTAATGCTTTACACCCCTCTGTTAGCTAGATAAAAGGTCATTATATGCCCAAAACCTGCTTACAGTATTAATCATTAGTAATTTTATTCACATAAAATCATGTTATACTGTCCTCTGAGTGTTCATAGTTGGGTGTCTTTATTTCTTCTGTTCAAGGGTAATTGGCCCACAGCAGCAGTGATCTATTACAGTGTAACAGATATTAATGATTGACTGCCATCCTTGAGCTAAATACAAATGCTGTTTAATTACTTTTACATAAGAAAATTGAGGCTTCTTCTGTTTCCTATTGTGCCACAGTCGCACCTACTTCTCCAGTCTGTCCATCGCTCTCATTGCTTTCTTTTGTCTCACTTCATCACACTCTTAAATCTGCACGTTTTAAGACAGGCAGCCCTTTAACCTTTTTGTACCCTAAGGCTACAAAAATAAACATTTCCAAGCATGAGGCCCAGCGTCTGTTCTCTCTTAGTCAGGAATTATACATGGAATAATTGCCATATTAATGTGTATACATATCAACAGGTGTGTTTAATTTCCATTTCTGTTTGTCAGATTGTCATGGTTCTTGGTGTATTTTTGGTCAAAATGAATACAGGAACTGACTATAATGATCCAGAACATAATGTTCTGATTTGAGCGATTGATAAATGCCTGATTGCCTGATCTGATCTCCAAAGGTAAAATGCTTAAACTGTGAACATTGACTGTTCTGTGGAATGATTTGATCGATGTTAAGATGTGTATTTGTTTTTCATAAAGTCCATTTCTCGTTTACATGTCCTACAAAAATTCCATTGTCCATGACAAGTGGACAAGCATTAACGTCCAGTCCTTATTACACTTTAAAGAAGGTTATCCATTAAGCTCGGTAGTTTTGTTGGCAGCAAAATCATTTTTCCAGCATTATACCCATTTAACTTTTGTATCTTTGTATCAAATGACTACATGATCTTCAATTAGTGGACTAATTTAGCAAATAATGTTTTATAGACAGTGTGTTTTAGAAAACCCCAGGGATGGGGATGTTATCTTCTCTTTTACTTCAATTTTGATAATTGTCTGTATTACAGAAAAGAATCTGCCATCATGGATTGGCTGCAGGAATACATAATGGAGTAAATCCACTGCCCTTAGTTGATGGGCGGTGCAACCAGATGTTTCTGAGAAGCTTAGTAAACAGAGAGCACGTTGTCATAGAAGCAGTAAATTCTGAGAGTGGGAACAAGGGAAAATGATCTTTTCAGATGGCTAATGGTAGTGGAGTAGTTTTCAGTTTACACCACAGATCTGAGAAGTACTCCCATCACAGGACTTTGTTCTTCAGTTGTGGTCTTGTTTTAAACACGCAATGACAGGTGTTTTTCATTGATGTTGTTCTTAACACAGTCTTTTAGTTTGCCATCTGTCTGCTACTATCTTCCTACTTCCCAGGGATTGGTGTTTGTCTGATCTTACCTTGTCCCAGTGAGCTGGTTCTTTTCCTATCTGGATATTTAGTAGATTCATGTCTGTTTTTAAAGGTATAGATTCAAACCTGGGCCTCAGCTCAGTGAGTGAATGACGAGGAAAGGACCCGCCCTAGCAAGAGAAAAGCAGTGACATTAGACATCTTTTTTTTCTGATAATGATGAAATTATTAAAGAGCAAATAAACATGCCACCCCCACATTAGCGCAACCCTGCAACAGGGTCCTGTATTACTAATTATAACATCCTGTTGGGTATACGCCCACAGCCAAAATGTTGCAGTTTTAAAACACCACAGCAAAAAAGTATGAAAATAATATAAATAACTGAGGGTAGGGTCCAATTTTTTTAGTGGGGGTCAAAAATGATGACTTTTGTATAAGTCTACTAATATTTTTGTAGGAAAAGCCTGCATATTGAAACCTTTAAAGGAATGTGCTAGTACTGAAATGTTTGGCAATTATTCATCTAATTATAACATTTATGCATCAGCTTGCATGCATCTCACACTGTAAATAGACAAATGCACAGAAATGAACTCTCTGCACCTTATAGTAATGTTTGTGTCTGTGTTGAAATTTCATTCCTGCATTTATTGTCAAGCCTGGCTCAGATTTTTAAAGGCTCAGTTGCAATAGCACAGCAAAACTGCTGTTAAAAGTTGGCACTCTCATAAATCAGCTTGAGGCAGGACAGCCACAAAGGATCTCAAGGGCATTACTTTAGCAGTGTCAAAAGTCTGCTCAAAGTTCTTCTGAGTGACTTTAGCTGGATTGGTTTCTCAGTTGGGAATTCTGAACAAAGTCTTCTGGTAATAGATAAGGACTAATGCACAGATGATGACAGATGTATATGTTGTGTAGGTGCTAATGCAGGTTCATATAGCTGCTTATTTCTGAGGATGGGGAGGACATAGAAGAGTAGGTCATTGAGTTTATCTAATAGGAACCTCCCATCACAGATGTTTCATTTAATGGTACATGCCATCCTCTGAGCCCCCGGTCAAGTCAAAGTCCATGCATGCTCTTTTTTTGCTTTGTTGTTGTTTGTGCTGTAATTAAATCTGAATTTGAAATGCTAAAAAAGTTCAACTTGACAATTCTATTCTCAAGTTAAATCTGCATCTGAAGTCCTTTTTGTCTCCCAAGTGAACAGTAAGGCCCTAAAACAGATTCATATGGACAGCAGCGACAACTCAATTTACAGTGCAAAGTTGGCATATAACACAAGTGCCTTCACCAGCATCGAATGCCATAAACATCCCACAGGAGTTATGTTTCTAACCACCTGATAAATTTAAGTCCTGTGTTCACTCCCTCTGTAGCTGTGATGTGGTCCAGCAGCTCTTGTGAAACGATATTTAGGGCCTCAACTTGCTGCAAGTCAACTATATTGTCTTCTAATAAAGTCCTTTTGTGACTGTAAACTGTCTGCTTCAGTGGCTGTGTCAGCTAGATGCAGCTAAAAGCTTTGAGATGGTTCCAAGAAAGGCAAAATTAAAAATCTCACAGGTCAGATGTATTTTTAACTTTTATTCAAGGGCTACCAGAAAAGATCACATAAAAATAAATATTTTCTGAAGTTCAGAAACAAAGTTGTATCACCTGCAGATAGATACAATGCTGTGAAAAAATATTTATCCCTTCCTGATTTTTTTTTTTTTTTTGTTAATTTTTGTTACACTTAAATGTTTTGGATCTAATTTTAGAGTTACATTTTTAAATTATGATTTAATCTATTAAAAACACTTATCCAAACCTACCTGGCTATGTGTAAAAGGGGGGGAAATGACCCCTCTTGTTAAATCATGAATTAACTGTGAGTAACCACATTCTTTGGAGAGCTGACTTCAATTTCACTGTCCACACCCATGACTGATTACTGCCAGACCCTCTGAACCAAAGAAATCACTTAAATAGAGCCTGTCTGACGAAGTGAAATAGGCTAAAAGATCTCAAAAAGCAACATATCCATATGCCATCATTTTATGAAACTCAAGAACAGAAACAAAGTAAGTGACATCTGTCAGTCTGGAAATGGTTACAAAGCCATTTCTAAGACTTTGAGACTCCAGTGAACCACAGTCAGAGCCATTATACGCAAATGGGACACTGCTGACCCTACGCAGGAGTGGTAGCCTACCAGAATCCTCCAAGAGCTCATCGACGACTCATCCAGGAGGTCTCAAAAGAACAACATCTGAAGAACTACTGGCCTCAGTTAAGGTTGGAGAAAACCACTTCTGACCAAAAAAACCCAACAGTTGAACTTTTTCAAAGGTTTAAGTCCCATTTCATCTGCCATAAAACTAACACAGGAAAAGAACATCAAACCAACAGTCAAACATGGTGGTGGTAGTGTGATGGTCCTGGACAAAATCATATTTAAAGACTATATTTTGCTATTTACTCTGGTTATCTTTGTGTAATATTAAAATTTGTTTGATTATCTGAATCTAAATGTGACAAATATGTGAGAAAAACAAGAAATCAGAAAGTTGGCAAATTCCTTTTCAGAGCCCTATATCATATTACATGACACATGAGTAAGAAATCCATGTGTCATGTGGATCCCAGCTGGTATCCCTCTCAGCTAAATCCACTGTGAGCTTGTGAGTTAACTGGTAAACAAGACCATCGATTCAGTGGCTGAACAACACGGATATTAATCAGAGGAGATGGTAGACCTTTGCCAGCTTCCAGTTATGTGCAAATAAGGACCCTGTTTTTGTTAACAGTACTGCCTTTCTTCATGTCCTTGAATAATATTACATAGACACTTCCTAACTTATGGGGTCAGCAACTTGTAGAACAAGGTTGTCTTGGAAACTTGTAGTTCCTGACTGGGAAAATTCTCATGAACACACCATTAGGCCATAACATGGACATAACTGGAAAGTGAGAGAATTTTGGTACATAGGTTTTCAGATATATTGTCATTAATGCAGAAATGTCCAGAGAACAAAGGTAACTGTTGGTAACTGTTACATTTAATTTAAGTTCACTGTTAGATACTTTGTTTGCTATATTAGCGGTAACCCTGACAGCAAGTCTGGACTTGGAAATGGACTGTAAAGAGTAGAAAGTTTTTCTAGCTCTGTGAATTCAAACATTGAACTGCGATGTGCCAAAAAACCCCATCAAAACAAAATCTCTGAAGAAGATTTTACTGTTGCATTCACTTTCTGGCCTACCGTAGAAGAATTGCTGGGTGGTCACACGTCATTTGCTTTTCAGGATATTGTCAAAGAAGTCGGTCGAGGCCAAGATTTTGCATGTGTGTGTTTGTTTTTTGGGTTTTGTTTTTTGATTTATTGTTTTTGACATCCAGCCTTCTGTACAAGGGAGAAAGATATGTCCCACGCTTATATGTTGGTGGTCCATATTCAACCCTCCGGTAAAAGTTGGAATAATTCAAATTCTTTCACTAGAACATTCTGGTGGTAGTTTTCTTCAAATTTCTGTCTTTGCTCATTAGTGTTTTCGATATGGCCATATCATAAAATGTCACAAATGGTGTATTTGGACAGGTGTAAGGTTTGAAATGCTCCAAACTAGCTATGATGTCACAACGTGTTAAAAGTGAGGGTAAATTATCTTTCACCAGAAAACATTCCTTTGTTATTAAATTCTGCAAAGAACCCCCTGGTGGGCGTCTGAAGTTGATGGGATGGCACAGCGTGTCTCAACAACTGACAGTCATTACTTGCGATTTTGGTATCCATTAGTGGTGTTCTGTAATGGCCCTGTGGTGATTGTGTATCTGCCATAGATTTTAGCGGATACAATCAAACTCCACAGAGCAGGAAGTAGGGGAGTAAATCATTTTTTTGCCTTGCTGAAAAATAAAGACTATCATATATTAAGAACTCGCTCTGTCTTTATATTGACAAAATAGTCAGTTGAGGTTTTGTTTAACGATTGATGTTAGAAATGTTTGTGCTTCATTCAGTGCCTTGTGAATTTCAGTGTGTACTGCCAAATGAGTGTAAATGCCATTACTTTGAAAGTTCTTGACTTACTGATTTATGCTTTCATTTATGAGAATGCAAAATCCTCACCCCATAAAGATCAACTGCTTCATATGTAAAACAGTGTGTGCTTCTGTGCTCCCAGTCATGTGATGGAAACAATATCTTCTCCTCCATCAATGAGGCAATAGGGAGTTTGATTAATGATGTTGAAAAGACATAAGTAGCAGATGGTATCCTGATTTCGTGTTTTGGGTGAACTTGTTAAGTGCAACAGCTGTGAGGCCTGTGCTTATCACAGCTGTCAGCAGAACTGGGGCTTTACAGGGAAGATGGAGTCCATGGTTGTTTTTCTGGTGGGTTGTGTGCCTTGTAGGCACAGCTAATGGGTGGGTAGATTCTTGATGTGAGCCTCATTGTGAGAGCGTGCAGTGGTGTAGAGCTGGTAGGTATGTTGGTGATTTTTCAAAAGAACTTTTTGACTGGTTTTCAGTGTGGTTATGCTTTAGGTTATGAGGTTATGCGCGTGACGTAATGTCCTCAAAATGTCGTAGAACTACTGTTAATTCTTAAATTACTCTAAAGATTAAGCAAGACTTACAGGTCAAATATAGTATAGTTTCAGTATATACCCAGAATCCAGTTCATTGGATATAATTGATTAGCTAATAGCTAACTGCACATCACATGGCAGCATCTTATTGCATTAAGGCAAGATGGCCTGCTAAAGTTAAAACTGAGCATCAGAATGGGGGGGGGAGTTAGTGACTTCAAAGGTGACGTGGTTGTTGTAGATGGCCTGTTCTTTAAAAAGATCAGAAACTGCTGATCTACTGGGAATTTTCCCACACAGAAATCTCTAGGGTTTACAGAGAATCGCCTGGAAAAGAGAAAAAATCGCCAAGCATCAGTTTTCTGGTTGAAGATGCCTTGTTGATGTCAGAAGAGAATAACCAGACTGCTTTGAGTTGATAGTAATTCAAATAACCATTCATTACAACCGAGGTATGCAGAAGAGCATCTCTGAATGCACAACATGTCAAGCCTTGAATCAGATGGGATGCAGCAGCAGAAGACCACACCAAGAACAGGAAACTGAGGCTACAATTTGCATACACTCTGAAAAATGTCACCTGGTTTTAGGAGTCTTAATCGTATTGTATTGTATTGTATCATTCACACCATTCTATTGTAATGGTGTGAATGATATTTTAAGAGTGCAGTGGCCTGTGGGGTTGATGGCAAATTGACCAGCGTCATGATTCCCTCTTTAGAATGAAAAGAAAAATATTTTAAGTAGCTAAAGTTGTCCCACTTGTTCCAAGTGTGACACCTCGCACCCAAAAATTTAATTCAAGTCAAAATTAAGGAGTACCAAAACCCCATTTTAATTATTACCAGTGGTCATTTCATTTGTTACCTCTGACTAAAACTGTAAAACTGTAATCTAAATGTCTTTAAGTTGTGGGACAGGAAATTTAAAAACTAAGGCATAAAAGTAAGGTTGGATTGGATTGAACATTACAATTTATGAATAGTAAAATTCTAAGTTCAGCATCTGTTCTTTCACTCATAATCTTAACTAGTCTAGGCCTATTCAGGGGGTTTAGATGATTATCCTAATCACCTAAAAGAAATTTAAGTCAGTCTGTTGACTGAACGCAGGAAAATCAAGGCATCTAAAAAAAAAGAAGTCATTTTTGTACATATGATCTTTAATCATTACTTGCTTTGGCATTTGTTGTGGAGAATGGGCCTTTTAACTGAGACCTAAAAGGCCCATTTAAAAATGAGCATAATTGCCATAAATGGACCTATCACTGTGTGTTTTCTGACAGCGAAAGAGTCCTGATGGCATTAGGAACCATTATTGTTTTCTCAGATGGAAACCAGGCCTTTCTCTAAAGCTCTGGCAGGTTCCTGTGTGTAACACACTGATTAGTGTTGCCACCACAAAGACCTAAATGAGCCTTTTGAGAATCACATGGAACATTTAGAAAGGAGCTTCTGAACTTCTGAAGAGCATGATCATCATCACCTAACCCGATCCTGAGATTGTGTAGTCATATTGAAGGTTAAGGGGCAGCAGTTAATAACATGTGACCTGGTCCCTTAAAGATGAATTGGCCTCTCCCTAAATACAGTTAGACAGCATTTGGTTCTCATTTTCCATAACTGTATAGAGGATAATATATTAACAAAATGATCAGCAGATGTACTCTGTCTTTAAGGATCAAAGGGCCAGAAAATGTAACATCATGCTTACTGTATTTCACATCTAGCCATACTGTTATGAACTGCAGCAAATGCTCTTAAATGCAAAACCAGGATTCTTTACAAAGCTGAAGATTTTCCTACTTGCGGTGACCTCTGAAATATAATTTGAATAAATGAGGTAGAGGATTTATTATACTGGTGGGAAATATCAAAAATGAATTGCTTCACTGAAAAATCTACCTTGGTGTAGGTCCTTTTGGTGTATGTAGAGAACCTCTCCAAATAGGAAATGAATTGCTAAGAAACAAATCCTCTTTTGGACAATGGTATACTTTTGCTTTAATTCAACTTCCTCAGGGGTTGTCTTAAGGGCAAGAAAGATGTTTCTGTCTTTATAGGATCAAGCAAAACTCATTTCAGCTGCTTCTAAAGGGGGCGGGGCACAGTGGGCAGCTTTGGGTGTTTGAAACGTATTTTATGTTTTTATGCTGATGCACTTCCTGACGCAACCACAAAGGGATTTGTGTCCTCTTAAACCAGGGATCTTTTGCTTGTTAGGTGAATGTGTAAAACCAGCACACTATAGAGTCACTTTTCACATAAAACATCTTCTGGTATATAAATCTAAAACTTGGAATAAAAATGTTTTAGATTGCAGCTTCTTTGCTTTCCCTTCCAGAGCTTTGGAAAGAAATGTATAATCTAGAAATGTATAAGCAGGTTTTACTGATTTTGACTCTACATCTATTGGGATACTCCATGTGGTGAGGAAGTCACTTGTGAGGACAGTCAGATAAATTATTTTAGCATTAATGATCTGTTTACATGAGCACAGCAAGCTTACACACCATGGCATTCTGCTAGCACTGCTTCAGTACACATGATGGATCAGTGGTTCATACATGAAAGGAAAGTAGCTGGGGTTGTGTTCTTGAATCTTACTGCAGCTTTTAATGTCACTGACCCAAATATTCTAATTGCTAAGCTTAGACATTATGGTTTCTTGCTTTGATGAAGAGCTGCCTCACTGGTAGAGGGTTTTTTTTCCTGAGAATAAGAAAAAGTTTTTTTTACTCTCGGGATATCTACTTTTTTTTGGAGAGTAAGAAGATATCCTGTGATGTTCCAAAAGTTGTTATTAATGATTTAGCATATGCTGAAGTAGTTAAGTACGATGATCATTCAACTACGTTTTGTGATCTTGGTTGCAGACTTGGTACCTGAAGCAACTATTTCAAAAGCAATGAGATCACAATTTCACTGCACACGTTCGCAGTAATTTTGGTTGTCCCTTGGTCTCCAGCCACTGTTCTCTGCAGTGTTAAGGCAAAAGTGAAGTAATGAAAGTCAGACAACACTTTGTTTATGATGAAATTGTATATCCTGGATTTTGGCATGAACATATAACACGTGAAATGACTTTTGGCCAGCCAGCTTGTTTGACGTTGTAGAAAAAGTAGTTTCGTAGTATTTAGTTGTCTTTTGTTTCTTTTTGGTGCTTCTTTAATGTTTCTCTTGAAATATATTTGATGTTTAGGTTTTAATGTGTAAATGGAAATACTAATAAATAAAGCTGAATCCACTAAGCAGAAGCTTAGTAGAGTAGAATAAAGGAATATTACCGTAAGTGATTTCTTTTATAAATAAATTGAGTCAAATGAAATTATGTCGGCCACCATTTGACTTTAATCTGTCTGTGTTATATCATTGAGTCAGTAATCTTTGTGACGATCACTGGAGCTAATTAGATTGGCATTACACGCACAGCTCTGTGGTGCATGTGTGGAGTTGAAGGAATTGTGGATACCAACTATCCCTTTGGTTGGCTTTGGTCTTTTAAAAGGCATTTTGGGTTAAATTGGTCTTAAACATGACGTTGTGGCTAATTTCTATGTGTGTGTATGCACCATGCATTATTGTAAATAAGGAAAAACAACATCCTGGCCAGGCCCTCCTGTTCCTCCTCTCCTGGGCTCAGGTTGCAGCTCCCAGATGGTTCCTTAATCTGTAGGTCCCGCTCAGGTCAGCTCCAGCACAGCCAGGTAACACGAGCCAAACTCATAACTCAACCATCCTCCAAAATGCATCCAGAAACAGATGACTTTAATGTCTTCACTTCTTCTGAAAGCAAAGCCGCAAGGAGCTCAGTGAGCTATGGTAACCTAACTGTAACTTATTATATACAAGACCTACAGCTGAGAGCTGAAATCCTCCCTGTTTGCTTTTGATGACAAAGCATCTAACGTGGAAAAGAGCTTGAACTTGATAGCAGTCAATTTACCCAAGACCCCGTGTGGTGTTAAGAAACACCTCATTTTCCATTCACTACTGACATGTTGTTGTTTTTTTTATCTCAGTCCTGTATAATGTATAGGTGAATAGACCTTGCACTGCGTTTAATGGTAGGACCAAACCACACCAAAACCCTCTGTGTCAAAGTCTGTGTGAAGAAATTACAGCACACTCCCAAGGGTTTGATCAACAGCCAGATAAGGAACTGCTTGATGGACTGGGTTACCCACCTTTGTAACCTTGGAAGAGAACAAGCACAACAGGTCCTGAGCCTGGATAAAATGCCTCCCTCTTGGAGTTCTCCCGTCTCCTCATGTATGATGTCTAATAATTTCCATGCTTGGATATCAGTTGACTTGACAGGATTTGGACATATTTCTGCAGCCAAGCTACAGCTGGAAAGCTTTTCAGGCCATCCTGAAGGGTGTGAATAAGCAGCTGACTCAGTTTCACATTCCAGCTTAAGTGTCTTGAAATTAGCCCCAAAAATTAAGGACCGTTGAATCTGTCTAAATCTTTAGAATCTGTGCCTTTGATCTTTTTTATCCTGTCTGTTTGTGAATTTGACCCTTCTGTCTGACGTAAATGTCTTATTGTTAGACTTTTTTTCACCCAGTTTGACTTTTTATGTGATTGGTACTGACATGTTTTTCTATATAAGGCTTTGAGTTACTCTGCAAGGAGTATTGGTGATTCAAACAGGATTATTAGTGGTTTTTTTCCATAAGTGCAACATATGTACCTTAGCTTTTTAAAAACATAAATAGATCCTTTTTCCTCTTAGCCTCCCTCTGGAAGCTATAAAACACCTCTTAAGATAAAATGTTAGAGTACAGGGTATGCTTTCAGCAACATGGAGACTATAAATGTGTCTTACCGGTGTGAGAACAGGGTCTTGTTGTTTAGAAACTGTCTCAAACTTTTTTTTAACATTTGCTTTATGAGTAGTGTACCGTCTTAGTAAATTGACGAGGGGAAACTACCCTAAACGCATTGTGTAGAGTAGTGGGGGCTCATGTTTATAAGAAGGTGCAGACGTTTGTGCTTGTCAACATGTGTTTTCTTTTTTTGCGCTGATCCTCAAAGGATTCCAGTGATCTTAATGAAACCAATTTTCATATAAAGACGCCTTTTAGCTCTGGCTCCTTGCATGAAGCCAGTAGCATTTAGGACGCAGCCACTGCGAGGAAACCTGGCCTTTGAAGTAGCCTCTGGTTATTTTTCTGCTTGACAGATCAGAGCAACTGTGCAGAAATCAAAAGGGAAGTGCCCTGCTGCCGCAGGTAAATGGTGACTCGGGACTGAGACGGCATTTTGAAAGCTAATATGGCTACTGCTGAGTTAGGGCCATCTGGACAATTTGCCCTCCATCCAAATTCTTAAAAAAAATGTGACACCTTATATAGTGAAATTGTGTGTTGTGAAGATTTGTGCCAGAGCTATATTGAATGACTCATCAGAAATACTGCTGCACAACTCAAGCAAGGTTTGGTAATGGTGAGGTGTTGACCAAAGCCATTCAGGCGTGTCTAACCAATCTGCACTTCAATAGGATGAATGCAGGGGTGTGGACAAGTTCGGAAAATTCTTGGGACTCTAAAGATCCTACGTTGCACCTGGTGAAACTCATTTACTCCACTGGAACAGTAGGTACTGAGGGATGAGACACGGTCAATTTAGCTAAGTGAGATGCACTTCCCCATCACGGACTGTCTGTTCTCTTAACCGTGGCAGTGGAAGGGAGGAGGGCAAAGTTTCCGCAACACTCGCAATTCATTTTTCAATACCCCCTGGAGGTTTCAAAACAAGCTCTGGGGTTAAGAACAAAATCACTTAGAGCTGTTACACTGCAATGGAAGCCTGGGCAAGTCTGCTTTTCATTGGAAAGGATCATGGGCGACGGAGCTGGCTTACCAGGAAGGCTTAGAGTTGCAAACAATCAATGCCACATTGGTCCTCGACCCCCGCTAAGATCACAGATGCCATGCAGAGACACACAAACCAAACAAGATCATACATTTAAAGAGAATATAATGTTATATATATGAAAATTATGATAAATGATCCTGAGCATTTTATGTGTTTAGTAGTGTGCCCCTTTTGTTTGACCTGCATGTCTCTAATTTTCACGACATAATGGTTATCTAGTTGACCACTAACTGCACTGCAGATGTAGGGTCTGTAACAACTTTTTTATGCGACTTCAGATCTAGAAAATTGTTTTTTTCTCCTAAAATTTAACATGTAAAATAGAAGTAAACGATTCGAAACTATATGAGGTGTGAGGTTGAGGTTTGCATTTGTATTAATAAGTAGGTAGCTAGTGGCATTTATTGACCTTTTGCATAACAATGCAGCTGTCCGAAGAGTGTTTCTGTGCATGTGCTGGCACCTCAGTCCTCAATAGCGGATGATATCACCTTTACCTATAGAGATCAGTGCATAGAGTGTGTGTATCTCCATGAAAACGCTGCAGAGTCACAAGTCATGCATACAGAAACCATTGTGCGGTTGCATATGCTTTATATAACCATCAATGAAAAATGATTTCTTTGGTGTTTCCTGTCTTTCTGAAATCTTCCGTTTATGTATCCTGGGACTGGGGCTTTGTACAGTGCAACTGCACATGTTTTTAAAAATAAATATGGCCTTTTTTGTGGTTTACTCTATAGATTGTCATTATATAGTGTTGTTCTTTTGCCAGGTTGTTTGTCTAGACCAGTGGTGGAGAAGATTTTCGTTTTGTTTCAGAACGACAGCTTGCGGCTCTGCTGAGCTCAGGGAAACTGGGAGTTCCCGGAAAACAAGAAAGGAGTTAGAGAGCAGTGTGCGTAGAGGTTGATTTATCTGCAGTCTGCGCTTAACCTGAGCTTCCCTTTATCCACAAACCTCTCAATTCCCAGCCTTAAGCCCCAGAAAACACCAGCTAGCCAGGGCGGCTGATATGAAAACATATGTTTAGGGTTTCTCAGAAAGCTTCATATCTGATGTCTAAAATTTTTCAGTAAAAAAGTGTTTTATAACAATAACATGTCTGCTATAAAAATGACAAAGATTGCACGGTTATCAGTAAATACTCTCTTCCCAGGACAGCGTACAGGTCTGTGATATGTAACAGATAACTTTATAGCACCTGTATTGCTTGAGGAAAGTGTTGCCTTAGGGTTAGGATGAAGCAGCACTGAGGGGTGATATCTGATAATCGTCTCCTATCCAGTGGATGGCCAGAACAAACTTGCCAATAATGAGTGGTGTGTGTTTAAAACTGAGCCCATAGCTGATGCTGATATTGGGGGGAGCCTGCTTTTGATTGGCTTTGCAACACATTTGCGCAAACGTCCGATCTTTTTATCCCATTGATGAGGCTCTTTTGTGTTGCTGCTTACTCTTTTCCAAGATTAGGAGGAAGTGGGGCTTTAATTCTTGAATATGTTTTGCATCAACTCTGAGTATATTTGCCACCCTTGGGGAGTAAACTCTTTTCTTTTTTTTTAGCAAATAACCACATTTTCCCTAAAGTTTTTGCGTGTAGCCTCACTGTGTGCTCCAGTGATGGGAACAGAGTAAGTCATTGAACTGTGTTTGAGTGCTTGAAAGTGGAAGAAATCTGAGATGGTTTTGTAATTAAACAAAAACTGAGAGAGAATAAAGCGCTCGCAAATAAAAATCGATGGTTACCTTAAATACACAAAGTCCTTTGGTTTTGGCAGTTCTGTTTTTGTAGCTTTGCGGCTTGGTTTCTTTGTTCTTGTTCTTGTTAAAGGCCGGTTTTGGCTCTCCGTATGCCATTTCATCTCAAACACACTTCCAGCATGGATATTTGCAGCTCCTACTTATAGACAGAGACACAAGCTGATTCTCCCTTGTGTCTCTGTGTGTGAGTCTAAGTGAGAGTGTGTGAGAGGTTTAGGCAAGCCCATCTTGGCTCTGTTTGAACACAGTAGGATAAAGTCTCATACATTTTAATAAATTGCCCCCATGTCAAGGAAGAAGGAGCAAACACAATGCCATAGGGGAAACGCTATTTGGTAAAAAGAATCTGCTTCCGAAGTGCAGCGCTTCATGTGTTTGTCTATGCAGAACTAGATCTTGGAGGTAGAGGGGGTGCCAAGTTAGCTTTTCAGCACCCAGATGGAGGTGAAGAATAGATACTTTACATTTGGTTTCTCTTTTGTAATACAATTGAGTATAAATTTAAAACCACTGATCAAAATTAAATTCTTTATATAGATTTTAAGAAGCTACTTAAATGAAATGATAAACTGGGCCCTTGTTGACTTCATCAGCTACATTGCGACTGCAGTTTATCCGCCTGCTGCATGTGTCTCCACCTCATTTGTGTCGAAGAGGACTCTTTCAGATGAAGGGATTAAGTGAGAATCCATAACTAAAGTGTCGTGGCCTTCCTCTCGGACTCTCCCGACTCAGGTCAAAGGTCACGTGGCCGACCCAACACTCTGACTACATGTACTCGATGTCAGTTGGTCTGAAAGCAACAATGTGACGGTTAGGTGAAACAGAACATAATGTCCAAGTCTTGATGTGAAACATTAAGTAATACCACAAAGCTGCTGCATTGTTTGGGGATTATCACTGATTGTGGGTCTTATTTGTTCTATTTATAGCTGTAAATAGTGGCATTTCTGCCCCTTTCCAGATGGCTTTCATGGCTAAGACTTGCATGCCCTTGACAATTGACTCCAAAAGTTTGGCTTGTGTACAGCTCACTGGCACCACACACACATCTCAGCCAAGTGCTCTATTTGCCTGCTGTGTGTGCCTGTGAATAATTTGGACCACAGTGGTCTTGTCAGTCAGATGCAGTGCAAAAGGGCCCAGTTTTAGGTGTTTTATATTCTGGGATATATTTATGATGTCCTAACGGCGGTTGAAAAGACATTCAAGTGAAAGCCATTTGACTTCCTGTTGATCTAGATTTCTACTTTTGCGGGGCCAGAAGCATAGTTTTCTTTGACTTGGATATTAAACTTGAGGTTGTGATTTCTGTTTGGCTGGTGACCTGAGAGGACCAGCTTGCCGTTTGACATGGAACACTATTGTGTAATGGCATAAGCAAAGATGCCAAGAACGTGGGGTTCATATGGCAAACTCAATGTGTTGTGGAAAGTGCAGAAAGTGCACTTTATAGGCAATTTCTGTCACACTTTTTGACTCTGCATATTTGTGGTTGAGCTGAGTTACTGTTTCTCCGTAATGGGATTTAGACAGCTTCCCGAAACAGAATGATTTAACCTGATTTGTCAATTAGCTTGCAGCATTTGGCTGGAATATGTCTGCTTGCAAAAGGCTTTAAAAGGCTTGATCTTTTTAGCAGCCCGCAATCCCACTTTACCTGGGCTACACCTCGGCTGTTTAAGGCTGCCCTCTCGCTAAGCCCCGCTTGACCTGACAGCTATCTGTTTTAGGCAACACTAAAAAGCATGACGATGACCGATAACATTTTTTCACAGATCTTGTTATTTTGTTAGTTGTTTCTTGCATTTAAAAAAATAAAGATTCAAAGTATTAAATTAGAATACTTGTCTTTATTGCTAGCTTTAAACCATCTTATATCCTGTCATTTTTCTAAACGTACCTGTGCAGACAAGTGCTAAAAACTTCTCCACAGCTGCAAGGTTTGTATTTTTTTAATCCCTAAAGCATGTTTTTCTAAGCTATAGGCTATAATATTTATGACTGTTTTAATGCTGTAAGCAGATGTTTTGATTTCACCATGAGCTCAAGTGTAGTACAGTATTTGGCAAGGGGCCCATAAAGCCTTCATGTTAACCCCTTTCTTTCTAATGTGTGTGGTTTCCGTATGTCTAACACTATTACCATATAACGGAGGATGTTATTTTTCCAGTTTTTCGGGAGCTCAAACGGACCCTCATTGAGTTCAGGATTTTTTTTTATTATTATTTTTGAAAAAATAGTTTTAGTGATGTATAAGAAACCAGGCAAATGCCTCTAACCGACATTATTCCTGCACCAACTCACTCGTGAAAGTCTTCAGTGATTCAGCTACATTTGCACTCTAGATACCTTGGCCATCTGGACAGGAAATGAAGAACGGGGAATTAAGTGGGGATCTTTTTAGGATATGAAAGCTTGAAAAAGAAAGCCGAGCACCCCTTTTCACAGTTTAAGCTTGTCTTAGAGAGACTGAGCCCGTTTCCCTTTTCTTTTACCTTCCTTCGTACTTTTCTCATTTTTCATTTGCTCCTTCCTTCCTGTCCTTATTCAAAGGCTGGACAACTGTCACCGCAAAGTCTGCAGTCATCGTATATAAATAAAGGCTGACTTAAAGTTTAAAAACTTACTTGAGATCTTTATTTTTTTTAAGTAAAATGTAAACTTCAGATGAGATTTTAGATTTTGATTTGTGCAAACTTTGATCTGTGCATGTTTTAAATGATCTAACCCAACAGATATGTAGAAAATAATTTGAAGAGGTTAAAATTGTAGCTCAAAGACCTGCTATGCCCATTTTCTCCTTTTCTGACTAGTGTGAGATTCCTTTCCCCAAGAGGGAAGATGATCACTTTCAAGAAAGATGTTCAGAATTCCTTTATAGGTTCTGTTTCTCTTTGATGGAGTGCGTTCACTCAATCATTTCCACGTTATTTTTGGAAGAATATTCACATAATCAGAGATCTGTAACGGGTATCAGAGAATTAACGACGATATGCGGTCCAAGTTGCTTTGTCCGACAAATGAAGATTTCCGTTCTCTTATTATTCTTCATCTTGTCATTGTTCTCTCTCTATGTGAATATGAGGCCAGCTATAGAACACCGCGCAGTGAAGGAGCCCCTTCACTCTTCTCATGCATATTCAAGCACGCGTGCACTCGCACTCACACATACTGTGAAAGACAACTTGGCTCTTGGTCAAGGGATAAAAACTAGTCCCGGGCAAGGAAGCTGATCGTCAGCCAAGCAGGACAGTTACAAAGTGGAGCACGGGAGGCCCCACCATGTTTGCAGAGATCTAAAGCCTCTTTTTCTAAAGCTTTGTTTGCGTTTTGTTCGGTGCAGCAGCTGAACAGTACACAGAGAAGTCTTTTCTTACCCGTTCCTCTATCCGTAGCCTTTTAACTTTTCACTTTTTCTGACTCGGCTGCTTTCTGACAGTCGATTCAGTTCCTGTGTACTAAAGGAAATTATGTGCTTAATTGGATTATTGGGAGTTTTCTTCAAATGAGTGCTCACCCACCCACACAGTTCCAGACTCCTCTGAATTCTCCTTTGGTAGGGGCCGTCTGGTACATTTTTTTTCCTCCAGACTCCACAGTCTGCAAGATGGGCATAAAATGGAAAACCCTGTGCCCGTGTCACAATTTACTTTTTCGTTAAATTTAAAATATAAGTATAAGAAGTTATAATAAATACATATATTAATTGTTCATGCTGCACTTTGTCTACCTTACTTATGCATGCCATCACAGTAAAAAAAATGCTTTTGCTTGCATGAAAGCAGGTCTAGCTGTCAGACATCTCTGCTGGCCATCACCTTCAGTGAGTGGCTTGGCCCAGTTTTAAAGAGGCACAGTAGTGTCCAAGTGCACGCAGGCATCACTGGAATTTGCACCTGTTTGAGACCTAGCTTCTTTGGGGCTTCTTTTCTGAAAGCTGGCTCTTGTTGTGAAGTATACATTCTTTATAAACCAAGGATGGAGCTATGAACTGATATATAAAATGTTTAAATAAATCTTAAAAGGAGAAAGGTGGTGTAGAACAGTAAATGGGTACAGGGTATATAAGGAGAGGACCAGGGAGTATAAAAGAAGCTGGATGAGGCAGCTTAGTAAAGGGGAGGGCACCCGCTGTTGTACCTATTCTCTTACAAATGATCTCTTACGCTGTGTGGCCCTGCAGCGGGTCATAAACATCCCAGTGGTTGAGCCGTTCATCTTACTGATTTTCCCCTAGTGAGGGGAAGCGGAGTCCAGGGGCACAGATTAAAAGGCTTCTCTTCCCACCCGTGTGCGAATCACAAATCACACAGAGCCTTCCACTTTCTCAGGAACCCAACAAACACCCTGTTAAAAGCCACAGCCACAACCCTGTGTTGTTGTTTTTTGTTTGTTTTTTTTATCTTAGTGGCCCCCAGAAAACATAGTTTGTATTCTGATTCAGATAGCATGTTTACTAAGTTTGCCATGTGGGCAGCAGTGCTGCAGTGGATGTTTCCTGGCTTGTCAGTTTGCTTCTTCATCAGGCATTTTTTCTTGCTCATTGCATTTAGTTTGTTGGTTTCAGCGTATCATATCATTCGCTGTGCTGTTGTGTTGCACTACAGTACGCTCTAACCCGATCTGCCTCGTTCTTGCCCCGTTCTGCTGACAAATGAAAATTCTGTCCTTATTGTGGCCTGGGGCCAGTTAAGGCCTCTGAGGGGATAATTGAACAGCCTATCTGGCTAACGCAAATCCTAATTCTTCCTCTCAACAGGCCGCTGGCGGCATGCTTTATGGGATTATTTTCAACCAGGCATTTTGAGTGTTGTAGCATACATGGCCCTTCCTTCCCACGTACCGCTTTCTCCCTTTCTCCTTGGTCTTTCCTTTCACCTTTTCGCCTGAGAGGATTAGTAAGTCAGGCTTCCGGAAATGGAGCACCACTCTGTGAGGATGAGACTTCCAAAAGCGCCTCAATGACACGAAGAAGCTGAGCATTATAACAACGGTTACTCCTTTCTCTGGGTCTTTCATGAGTCCCGGTTTTTAGACGTTAACACAGAGGGAATATCAGTGTAAACAAACAAATTTTTTTCTGACCCAAGAGACTGTTTGGAGTCTGCGGAGCACAGGGGTATGAGGGGAAATGATTATTTGTTGAATGCATTATTGTTTAGTGGTGTGGAAACTGTTTATTTGTGGCTACAGAGGAACTCTCTCTAGAGGTCAACAATATGCTTTACCAATACATTTTCCCCTTTATCGCTGATTAATCTCTTTATGGTCAAAAGCATTCTTTGCTGAGAGTCAAAAATATCCATGTCCCATTGACAGTTCCAGCGAAAGGGTTCAAATTCAGGTTGGGCTCAGTGAGCAGAAATACTCTTTGAACAGACATCTAGTTCTTGTGCAAAACTCCAAGCCCTCTCTTCAGTCAGAGAACTGTGATTGTCTGGGTTAAGTTCTGTTAATATCAGCAAATTAGATGAGCTTGTTTTAAAGTTTTGGACACTTACTAATAATTTGAAGAGCCTAGTTACAAGTTAGTGAAATAACATACGTTTTAAAGCCAGCATTGAATTAAGAGCCAAAGCCAAACTTATAACATGAACAAGAAGTGAGAGTTGGATATTTTATTGGAGGGAAAAATCTGAATAGTTCCAAATCTACCTGGATGCCACTGTCTCATTGCAGAAAGTACCAAAACATGAACATGCTGCTGTGTGAGTTTCAATGTCAGACTCATGCATGATCTACACCAGGATAATAAAAAGTTGCAAAGGTGAGCTTTGCAACAGCATGTTATGCTGTTGGATTATTTCATAATAAATGGCACTGTATGAAAGATGTATTATATTAGATGGCTTTCCAAGAGGACAGGACAAAAGAACTGAGAATGTGGCATGAAGTTTTAAACTTGTGTAATTGAAATCATTATAATTCTATAAACTTTACATGCCTGAGCTACTTTTTTTCACTTGCTTAAAAACACAAAAGAAAAAAAAGTTAATTAACTAGTTGACATTAATAGTTAGTTAACATTAATTCATTGTCAAAAGTCCCTTGGGCTTTGCCTGTGAAACCTGGTGAGTACATGATAACCGTTGTCTTAGCTTTCATCTTACTTTGACCCAGGGAGGTTGATCAGTATCTCTTTTCTGTATCTCATGGTTTACAGCACTGGTTCCCAGCCACTTACCGAACCTTAAGGCCGTCCCAAATACATTTCCGTCATCCTGTGGTTTACCAGATCAGAACTGTGATAGTATTGATTTGTCTTGCTATCTGTTTTCTTGCTTTTCAGAAGCCCTTGAAAGGTCCTAATCCTACTTACAGAAAAAAAAGCTTTGTGGGTGGTCTGTGAAATTTCTGCTGTTCCCTCTGCACTGTCATTGAATTTTATTGTTTTTCTTAACTCTGTACATAAAATACTTTACATACTAAATAGAAGAATAAGAATGATTTAAGGATTAATTGAGGGTAGCTTGTAAGAGCCAAGTCATTTCCCTTATTACAAAGAAATACTTTGGGAGGTGTTAATTCAGAACTTGTATGCAGTAGTTAGTAGGTATTTTTACATTTTTATTAGTACTAATACTAAGAAAATGGATGGAAATTTGTATGGAAATCTTTGTATGGAAATTGATCATTGCCTGACCTCACAGTATAAGAAGAATGATAAGAACAGTTTGAGTTGTTTTTGGAAACAACTTGTCTCAGTGAATGAAAATGAATGAGCTACTCTGAACTAATCTGTCACGTTCTAACCTGAAGATTAGATTATCCAAACATAATAGTGTGTTTGATTGTGACATGTTACATGTTATGTCATGTAAACATCTGCCAGAGAGGAGATGGCATATGTGGCATTTGATTGAAACCTGTTAATGGGTGCTATTATGAAAAGACCTCTTAATCCCATCACCATCACACTCAGTCGGGTTTCTGTAAATGAGTTCATTATGCGTCAGTGTGTGGATTCTTGTTGTCTGCAGCGCTGCTTGTTAGCTTAATTTACAATGGGTTTGGAAGAATAGGTGTCACCTTTGATGTTTGCAGGAACAGCCTTTTTTTTATCTGCTACATGCAGTGAAATAGAACGTTTGCATCCAAACAAATTTCACTATACTGTATGACTGATTTTTCACAAAGTAAAAATAGTTTACATTTATGTGGCATGCTAAAAATTCACCTGTGCTAACTTCCATGGCTTTATAGCCAACAAGAATTATCAGAGCCTCTGTAGAATTTTTATTACATGTGACATCGCAACTCTTTTTTTCTTATAAGAAATTGTTAGGAAGCTGTAGAAAATCTCAATAAAAATAGTATTTACTGATTTTAAACCTTATGAATGAAGTGAGAACATCTCAGATGCTCTTTTTCAATCACTTTCTTTATTTGAGCAGAAGAAAAATGAGACAAATCCTTTTAGTTTTGAACAGTCTTATTCTTGCAGGAATTGTGCTGCTTAAAAAAATCACAACATTTATTTGACTCATAATGAAACAGAAAATACTGCAAATGTTGTTGTTGGGGTGCAGCCATGTCAATTTAGCTTAATAATTAGCCATGCTGTTTTATTTACATGAATAATGTAGTTTGGTATTTTCTTGCTAAAATAAGCAAGTCCTTGTCTTTTTTCATTTTACACAGCATCCCAACTCCCAACAAGATTGCACAAATGAACACTGGAGTACTGGATGTTAGTTTATCTGCTCCTCTGACCAATTCAGTAGCAACAAATACTTTCAAATGCAAGCCTTGCCGCACGGTAGCCTTCTTAATAAACACCGCTGGCCACTTACTCCTGGTATAGAATTCCCCGGGGAGTTTTGTAGAGACTAATGTAAGGGGCCGATGTCATTGCTTACATTTGTGCTTGTATGTGTTTACGTGTTAAATACTGTGTGGCCTTGTTCCGATGTTTCATATTTGTGGGCTTTTTTGCCTCCTGGGTCCCGGCTCTTTTTTTGTGGTCAGTTTTTTCCTTTCCAGAGGCAAACACATTTGTCCCTCAGGTTTTTTTTTACTTATTCGTACATTCCCTCACGACCATTTTGGTAGCTTTGGCAATCTCCCCCCAGGAATTTGCTGACATTTGTGAGTCCTTATATTTACACTATTATTATTCATCTTTATACTGAGACAGTAATTGTTATTCTCTAAGTGATAAATTCTAAACTGCAGAAGAAATAATATCACAATATTTGCGGGCTGTGTTGACATGTAGTTGCACTTTTCAGGAGGTGCACGTGACGCTACGTGGAAGCTTACCGCTTAGGCTAAAAGGGGTTTCCAGTTACCTCATAAGTTACTAAGTCGGTTTACAGCAAAGGTCTAAATCCAGCGTTGTGTGAGCAATCATGTTAAAGCATTATCTAAATTAACTTGAATTTTAATGGCCTCTGGAATATAAAACCTGTGTGTTTAAAATTACCGGTCAAATCTGATAAAAAATTGTTTAAAAGGTTCGCCCCAAATGATGTATAAGAAGTTATTTCCCTTCTGACATCATCAGTTTTAGTTCAGATTGCTTTGCCATGTCTCTCTCATGTCGGTTCTTGAGTTCTTGACCTTTTCCATGGCACTGCTAGTGTGGGTATCAGGTGAGATTCTTCCATATGTGTGGGGTATGTATTTAACGTTCACTGCACAATGACTTTAACTTTCTATTTTTTCCCTTAGACCTTCTTGCCTTTTGTCTATCACATATTTATATCCCCTCTGCCCTCCGCTCTCTTTAATTCTTCTGCACTTTATTGACCAGCTGTGCATGTCATCTTGCATGACACTACTGTAGTACAGTTGGAGGTTAGAATGGTTTGAAAATACTTTATAAAACAAGACAAAATGACCTCATGCCTGCCCAATCCCCCCACCTCTCCGCTTGAGCTGTAGCACTTTATACTGGCACAGAGGCAGAATCACAGCTATGACACCCCTATATATCTCATTCAACCATAGAAAATGGAGCTAGTGAACCGAGGAGCCCCCACACACTGGGCTGTGCCTGCACCTGCAAACCCAACTGATGGCTGGAAAGCTCTGAGGAAAAGGGGGGAAGTGAGCCTGAGGTCAGAAGAGGCTTGGATTCAGTTTGAGAGCAAAGCTTGCACAAGAGACAAGAGGTACCTAATAAGATATGTATAAATTAAGAGAAAACAACTCATCTTAAAGGTAATTTATGTGCCTGATGTCCCCGCTCATGTGCTTGGTGAATTATTTGTGCAGTCAGGATAGGGAGAAGGAGAGTGAATAGGGGTTACCAGAGGACCATGTTGCCCCCCTGCAGGTCATTCAGTCATTCATAAGATGAGGCCGTTTTATAGACCTCCCCCTGCCCTCGCTTTTGTTGCCCTTGTGTCCATCAGCGGAAGTGAAAATGGAAAATGGAGATTAATGGCGGTCATGCAAAATGGTTGGCTTGTTTGCATAAACCATTGACCATTTTCTACCTTTTTGAAAGTTTGAATAGCCGCGGATAAGACTCTGGATGTTTTCTTCACAGAAACACACCTTTTAAGATGTTTACAGATGTGCTCAGCTTGTATAAAAACAGCCCCTCTCCCCTAGTGGGGCAGCCATCTTTAATCCAGTAAAGAGCACAGGGATTTGGTCGCCCCTGTCCTGCCTGAAGGCCCTTTTGAAACCTCTCGGCCGTGAGAATGGGGGCTTGGGGTTGTAGGTGTGGGTTGGGATGTGTGTAACTGTGCAGCAGGGGCTGGGGACAGTCTTTGTAAATTTAGTTAATCTAATTTGAGCTCGTTCCCCCTCAGGCTCTTGCTCTCTCTCACCACTGCCCGTGTTTCAAACATCAGTCGGCGCTGGGAAGAGCATTACATGTCTAGGGCTTGTTTAGCTTAATGCAAACCTGCAGGGGAGGTAACTAGTAGCATCCACTGAAAAAAGTCACTCTGTGTGGGTTTGTGCAGTAAAATAACATTAAAATATAAAGCTGATACAGATTTGGGACTGTTACGCAATAAGGTGAAACTTTCTTTTAGGTAATAACCCCCCCCACACACACACCCTCTCCCACCAAATGACTCATTATCAAGGGAAGTTGGAAAGTGGCACTCAAACTTTTGATTAATACCTGTCTGACAACTTCAAACAGAGGGCATTGTGTGTATGCTGCTCGTGCTTATGTAATGTAAATGAATCACTCACAAGCCTTTCTTTGCCGTTTCCCCACTCTGATTAACACATGGTGATGCTGTTGCATATCAAATGGGCATCACCTCATTTGTGCTTGCCTTTGAATTAACCCTGAATATCATTAGGGTCTCATAATCCCTTTTTAATGGATCAGTGAGTAGGACAGTAGTTCAACCAACTGATGAACGTGACAGCCTTTCTCACCTAACGCTCCTCGTGTTTTGCGTGAACTGAGAATTGGATTGATTTGTTTAGGAAACTGAGTAGTAATTGTGTTGCCATCGAAAGACTGATCGTCAAAGGTGTTTGCTTAAACAGCTGGCCGTCATCTAGTCAAAAATATCTAGACGTCGCTTATCTCTTTTCTCCTTATCTTACTCTTTCCTTTAGCTTTGTCATTTTAGTGTATTCCCCTCTGCCCTCTTTTCTAACTTAAGGCAATAGGTGGTGAAGGGTTGGAATGTGGCCGGGGGACGTAAGGAGTTAACACACTAAGGTGTGAGGGCTGCTGCCTGCGCTTCTACGCTTGCAGATGTAACAGTTTAGTGCCAACAGCATTCCCACCTCGGAGCCAATATAGAATTTTATTGCATTTTTTTGAAAAGTATTATTTCTTTAGACCGCATGCGCTATAGATACAGGGAGAGGAATTGGGCAGATGGATTGTTATTTAAGCGACATTGCCAGCAACATAATATGAAAGATACAAATTGTATCTCTCTATCTTCCCTACTTTAGCTCTTAAGCATGTGCCCCTCTCTCTCTCACCCTCTCTCCCCTCCCTTGCTCTCTCTTGCTTGCTCCCCTCCCCTTCCTCCTCCACTCACTCTCCCCGTCCTACTCTGCCTCTCAGGTTACGATGACTGGGGGGTTTTCTTGCTCTCATCTCGTAGAGTGTCTGTGTGAGTGTGGGGTGGAGGCAGTGGTGTGACCGACTGTGCGTGTGTGTGTGTGTCTCCCTCTGCGCTGTGCTGTGTCCTTGTCCCTGCCTCCTGGCAGCGAGGAGCCACCCAGCAGCCGGTCTGTGATTGGGCAGGGGAGTGGGGTTCTTGACACAGCGTGGTGCTGACTGCTTTGGGACGTGTTTCAACAGATGGTCGAGGTTAGAGAGTGTCATCACATTGGGGAGAGGATTAGAGGAGAGAGGTTGTCTTCCAGGAGCTGTGTGGTCCCCCCTACTCTTGAAACCAAGTCCCAGCACGAAGATACAAACCCCTCCATGAGCAGAGGCAGATCTGGTCAAGAAGCGTGGGGATAAAACTGAGAGGAATCGTATCCTTGCCTCTCAGTCAGCCAGCACTTTTCTCTCCAGCCTTCCAGGTACTGTACAACTTTTTTTTTACTCTTTCACTTCTTTTTTGTCAGGTTTCCAGTTCTTTTGCAGAGCGTGCATGTTGTTGTTCATTTAGCAGTAAATTTCTGATTCACATTACAGTCCAGGAGTCAGGTATAACTCAGTAAGTCTGGACTTGTGAGCTGCGCTGTTCCTGCAGCCTGTCTGTGCTGCCCGTACAGCAGCTCAGTGTGTGCAGGATCTCATAGTTTTCCCTGTGAATGACAGGAATTCCCTCAGTCGCAAATTCCTCCGTCTCAAGGGATTAGAAGGCAGCACATTCCATTAATGTCATTTTTTTCCCCAAAAAAGCGTTCATCAGTTCATTTTTCATTTTCCGAATGCCGATTATAGGAGCGTGAAAGGTAGCTCCATTACATTTTAAACTGTTCTCTCACTTAAAAGTATGTAACTGTCAGTATGGTGCAATCTATAAAAGATTACAGGTTGTATTTTATCATGTTCTTATTTTAATGGTGTCATTTTTTTTATCATACAGAAGTATCATACAGAGTTTAAATTGTTTTCCTTTTCTGTAATAGCAAATTAAAACACTTTTTTTCCCCGACATTTCCATAAATCAGCGTGGCATTTAATGTTCCTTCACTTCAGGCCAGATAAGTTTTTTTTCATAAATCTCATTCAGAGTGCACCTCTGGCAGATCGTGTCAGTATGCGCTAAATGGATGAGCTGCTGAAGAGTTCTTTCCGGACAAACTGTCAAAGCTCAGCAGAGAGGGAGAGACGCTGGGAATGTGCACCTCACTTTAGCTATTTAGCTCAAGTCAAGTGAGAAGCGAAACTTGCCAGTGAAGTGGGAATATGATGTATAGTATTTATGCCTTGCTGCAGGCACTATGTGTGTGTATGAGGCATTTGCAAATGGAGACTGTGCAGCTGTGAAAAGTTGTGTGAACAGCAGCTGGGCTGAGAGGAGAGAAGGTTGTATGGGTGAAAGCTGCTGCTGTGTGAATTTGTGTTTACCTTTGTAAACCAGCCGTAGCCACACTTCCTGCTTGTTACTCGAAGTATTTAACACAACCACCAACAGGTAGTGATTAGTACTGCTTTAAGACCTGTAGAGTTGTTTGTATGAGCTGATTGTTAGAATCAATCAGCTGGAGACATGACCGACTGTCGTTGCTTTTGCAGTCTTAAATTTTATAAGGGACACCGAGTGAAACTGAGTATTAGGAAGCTTCTTAATAAAGAAAAAATAAAAATGTGGAGTACATTTTGCCCCTGTCTGCTGTGTGTGTGGTACATTGTTGAAGTCCATCCAAGTGAACGGTTTGACTTTAATGTGTACTGGATCACTGTGCTCACCTACAAGTCCGCAAAAACCAGGGAATTTATCCTTCTGACCTAGATGGCAAAATTCTACTGTGGTCCCATTCAAATCCAGTTCTTTGAGTAGACTGGCTGACTTACATTTCAACACTTTGGCAGTGTCCATGTGTATTACTGAATGCGAGGCTGGAGAATGATGGGGAACTTTAACTTGAAACTTTCGCTACTGACAAGACTGATCCGCAAGCAACGCTTAGACTCAATATTCTGATTAACTTACTCGGAACACAGCAAAGCAGCTTTGGACTGCTTTAAAACGCCATGCCTTATTGCCAGCGCAGAAAAGAAGATAGATCCTTTAAACAGTTTCTAGCTTAACTGTGGTACAAACAAGCGCATGAGCAGCTGCTGCAAATAATTACATTCTGGGGGGTAGGCGCTTGCCAAGACAAACGTTGTTCCAGTAGTCGACTTTGCCATCATTCAGATCTGCTTGCGGATGTATGTGCGTGTGTCTCTCTATGGGTGTGAAAGTATTCAGTGAGCTAATTTGTTCTTCTGATAAGCATGCCGAGAGACTGGGTGTAAGCGAATGCTACCAAAAGTGCGTGCGTCTGTTTAAATACCAGCAGTGGATCAGAGATTTCCCAGACACGCATGCCATCTCATCACGAACAGGGCCAAACACATTCATGGAAGAGTGATTACTGCAGGAAGTGGAAATGGCTCAAATATGCATATATGTGTGTTAGTCTAATAGACTGAACAAGATTGTGTTTAAACGGGATGCAAACACAGTTTTAAACTTTTAGGTTACGCTCCTGTGGGAAGTCACTTTGGAGAAAAGAGGCACATGTAATGTCATACTGATCCAAGTTTCTCCATTTGTGTGCGTGCGCGTGTGTGTGCGTGTGGGGAGATGCTTTCAGGTGAGTGCTCAGTATTTTTAGCTTTTCTATCCTTACTTGTTCCTCCAAATCAGAACCATGTTAGATGAGCTTTACTTGACTCTGCTTTTTGTTGTCGTCTCCAACTCATTCATCATGCTGCATTGCTTTGTGAACTTGATCCTATGTGACAGGAGTCAGATTTCTGAATTCTGTCATTTATTTAAAAAAAGGAGTTTAGTTGGGATTGTGGTGACACAGGTTCTAGAATTGGATAATTATTTTGAATCAAGTAGCACTTAATCAGTTTTATTCGGATTGAGACATCTTTGCTTTGAAGTCCAGTGGAATGACACTAGTTTAGTTTTTCCCCTTTTTCCCTCTCTGGTAAGTACTGAGAGCAGTGCTGTATAACTGTAGTTTGTGTGTGTTCTCTTGTGTGTGTGAGCATGTTAAGAAAAGATTTCCTAAACCACCCTCTCTCCTCCAGAACTTGTTTATCTCTTCAACTTAATGATAGTGTTCCTCATACTAGCCTGATTGCATAGTAGCGCTTGTGTAGATTGCACAGTCCTATCACTGCAAATGACCAGCATTTGAACAGTGAGCATTTGGCATGCTTTTATTTATGTGGGATCAAGAAAGGCTATCTTTAGATGAGTCAGCCACTTTCCCAGTTCCTTTGTTGACCTTACTGATCAAACATTGTCATGGAGTTTTGATCCATTTGCAAAGTGCACGTTAAATGCAGTCTTTTTTATTTTTTTTATTTTAGGCACATATCTCAAAAGAAATCTTTTAGGGGGTATTTGGGAGCTCATGATAGCACCCCATATGTTTGTTCAGCTTGCTATTTGAATGAGAGAGGTCAGGGCATGCAAACATTACATCCATCTCATTATTGGAGGGAATTCCTTATCCCTCCAACCTTTGATGTGGTATTTAGGACACCGTAAAAGGAGCAGCAATCCAGACACACATTCAGTACTTTACTGTTTTCTATGGCTCTCATCCCCTTTGTCTCGAGCCTCTGCCTTGATGACTAGTCAAAAAGGAAAGATGTGTTTTATGAAGAAAATGTTCAGTAGGTGGTTCAGCGACAAAAAAGCCAGGAATGACCCCAGACTCAGCCCGTGCAATTGTGGCTTGAGAATTTACACAACTGGGGTAAATGCGGGTTTGCTAATGGTGGCTAAAAGTGCACTTTAATGGGTAAATCCTTGGTGAGAGAGGGAGACTGACAGAGAGAGGGTTTTAATGCTTTTTCTGTAATGTTCAGAGCAGCGTTTGTTCAGATGTCACTGCACGTAGATGCAGCATGGACTTTAGAGTGAGAAAGAGAAAGCCAGGTCAAGAGAGCCACAGAGGGGGAAGTGGAAGCGGGATCAGATAAAGGAGAGGCCAAGATCAGAGAAAAGGGAGGTGTGAATGTGTGATAAAGAGGGGACGAAAGAGAGAGTTTTAAAGCGGAAAAAGATGCAGGGAGGTTGGATAATGTGTGCACTTTTGAAACACATGGGTACAAACATAATCTTCTTGCAGGACAGGGTTGTACAAAAGACAAACACAGAAAAGCTATTTACACACATAAGCACACTATGCACGAGCTCACCCCCTCTGTCCTCCACCTCCCAGAGGGCTGGACAGTCCCTGCTTTGTCATTTCTCTTGTCCAATAATCCTCCTCCCCAGGGAGAAGCAATCTGTTTTAGATTTGAAAGAGAAAGGATCCTGCCTGTATCACGTACAATTAAGCAGCCGTCAGAATGCGTCGGCGAAAGTTTGGAGGGAGAAGTGCTGCCACTGGGGGGTTGTCCCTTTCATCCGCCGCCTTTCCAGAATGGATATAATGGGGTGGGAGGGTTGGGGGGATGTTGTTGGGTGGGGGGGAGGCAGAGGGAATGAATATGTTTCCTCACCCCTTCATTGCGCTCTACAGCTCGACTAATAGAAGCCAGCATGCGTTTGTTTCAGCTCTTCTGCTCCCTTTCTTTCCTTCTCCCCTGGAGCGAGCAAACACATTCAGCTTCTGCCAGCGCTCTCCCCTCTGCCTCTGTGTACGTACACGCACAAGCGCTTATATGCGAGGACTTGGCCATGTTCTGCTGGTCGCCTCCAGTCCTGTTTGACCTTATTTGATCAACACGACTCGGCCGTGTGGATGCAGAATGGCTGCATCTTTAAAGTGTTTGAACAGCAACTTGCTTTATAATGAAAAGCTCTATGATGGCATGACTCACATTATCGTCGTCTTGGTTTTCTCGAGTTGCCCGTGGCAACTTCAGCTGATTCTGGCTGCTGTCTCTTAAACATGTTTGGATGATGTAGTGGCTGCATTCTTCTAGGTTTGGCTCAAAAGTCCTGGAAGGATTCGGATGGGTAAGCTTCCTGTTCAACGCTATGCGAGCTAATTGATCTTTTTATCGAAATCCTGTTTTATTATTTCTTTATTTACAATGGAATTAAATATGGAAATTTTGCCAGAGAGGATAAAGTTAATTCAATTACAAATGACGTTGCTGCGTGCTTTGGAAAGCCACACACTAAGCCAGAGGCAATGGAAAGGAGATCTCCCCTGCGTACAAATTACAGGTTACGTGTCTGTCTGCGTTCAAGTCTGAGTGATTCATTCTCTGTTTGAGTGAATGACACGCACTCACAGAGTACATGATATCCAAATACCCGGCGTTCACACACACACACACATATTCAAAGGCATGATTGGGTGAGAGGGGGGGAGTGCTGAACTGGCACAGGTGCAATGAGTCCAATACATTTTTATGAGTGGTATCATGTTGGTGTGTCTGAGTCATCGAGAAGTCTGTTTATGACATTCACGGTCACACAGGCTGGTTCCCATGATCTATGTTTGTCTATGATTCCCAAAAAATATGCCTCCACATGCTTCACATTTTGGGGGTGTTTAGTTTCATGTGCCAGGAGCCGCACTACATTTAATAGAAGTTTCCTTTCTCAACTGTTACCACCTTTTTCACTCTTTCACAGAAGTAGGGGGATTTATAATACAACATTTTTTCTAAGATTAAACTAATGTACGGTCACCTGTCTAGAAGCCAGATGTAATAAACAATGATGAATTAGCATATTCTAAACAAAGATTTCATTAAATTGTTTTTATTGTCAATTAGTAACTAGTGGACATTGACAGAGTAGCTCATTTGTTCCTATTAAACAAATTCACCACCCTAGAAATCCTTTGCTTTTTCAGTATTCACAGAGTGCAAGAGAAAAAAAAATAAAGTCACACTTTTCACATAAGGGAACAAAAATCATCCATCAGGCTCGGTGCATTGGCTCTCTCTGTGTTTCTCTCTCTCTGCCATCATGTTGCTGATTTCATGGAAAAGAGGTCAGTCTCTCTATTCTTGACAATTACCTCAGTGGAAACCCATTGAAGCAATTTGCCATAGCTCTCTTTTGTGGTAAAAGAAATGATTTATCTGGGGTATATTTGACACGTCAAAGAGACAAGAAAGCCACCCGTGAGTGAGCAATTCATTCTGCTCCCTCTCACTCTCTCGAGCACTTGTACTCTGATAGAGTGTTTCTGATGGGAGTGTGGATTTTGACAAGAACGTGGCTCGAGGAATAAAAAATGCGTTTTTATTTCATACAGCTGAGGTCGTCTGTTGCTAATGGTTTCCATTCATGGCTTAGAATAGTTTAAAAAAGAAAATGCTTGCTTTAGGCTCATATAACTGTGGTTGCTGATCCTCTGATTGTGATTCCATGTTTTCATATCACACTATAAATCAGTGGAGTGGTTTCCCTTCTGTTCACTTTCTTCTCTGCTTCCTACCCCCCTTACCTTTTCCCCTCACCCACGTGAACAGTAAATGAGCTTTTCCATTTGTATACTTGAACCTCGTATACAAAGCCAAGCTTCTGGCTCTCTGGATATTCTATCTTTTCATTTAATCACAAACTAACTCAATCATGCTGAGATTGGGGTTGTATAAGGGCCAGACCATCTGTGGCAGGACTACTTGTTGCTCTTGTCGCTGAAGATGCGTCAGAGTAGTATGCAATTTCAGTTTAGGTCAGTTTTATTTATATAGCACCAAATCACAACAACAGTCTCCTCGAGACACTAGACTCCTCAAGACCCTATTGTAAGGTAAAGCCCAAGCAACAATACAGAGAAACCCTGCTGGAAGTCTCTTCCTGTTGAAAGGGAGTTTTTTCTTTCCACTGTCACCAAGTGCTCGCTCATAGGGTGTCGTCTGAATGTTCCTTGAGGTGACTATCAGTGTGATTATAAATATATAAATAAAATTGAACTGAATTGTTTTAAACCAGACAAAAACCAGTGAGACAAACAAACTAAAATAAGGACGTGATGAAGGACGCCCTTCAGGCCCTCGGGGAAGAAAGCCGAAGGCAATAACATGCTATTATATAACACGTGGCTAGCTTACTTGGTGTGGTCTCTGGTTTAACTTGCTAACCTAAATTTGTCAGATACAATAATAGGACTTTCCACACGAACATTAACAAAAGTCTTAATGAGACTCTTCCGACAGAGCAATGTGCCATGTGTGGAACTCTTTAAGCTTAGCTCAACACAGTAGAGAAAGGAGGCGCTAACTTGTGGCACTACTTTTTTTAATTACTGTGTTAAACTGACATGGAGGAAAACACCAGATTAGCCCTCCTCCACCTACAGTTGTTTTATATACTTTGACAATGGTACAGCAGAGGTTACCAATAGGTAAACGTGTAGCACCAGCACATCATAACGTTATATATAAAATATATTGATTTTAAGTATTACCACTAATTTTAAATCATGGAGGCAGAAACGGGCCTCTTGAACTTTCTATATTCCAGTCCGGTTACTGAAAGTATGATAGCTGTGTGTGAGTGATTGCCATGGATGCATAAAGTTCTTGGTTTAGACTCAAAGAACTAAATAGCTGAGGATATGAATGTTTAAATACAGACCACCGTCAGACTGGGAACACACCCATACATAAATAAAATGTGACCTTTTGTGTTTTTTAATCATTTACCTCCTAATGTACTCAAAACCCACTCATGTTTCCAATAGGCTGCTTGTGGGCCCACAAGTCATTCCCACTTTGAAGTATTTTGGACCCGGATTCATTTAATTATACATTAAGATGCATCCATAATATTGATGGAGTGGAATGACAGCCATGGCACTACAAAGGGTCTCTCCCCAGGTCCGAGAGAAACATGTGGGGTTTAACTAATAGCTGCGAATGCACTAACTCCAGGTTCATGTTTCACTGAATTGAGGCCATTCTTCTTCATTAAAGTGGCCTGCATTGTACCCCAAACAAACCACATTCCAGTGAACGGGAAGCTTAAACATCTGAAGTTTTATCGTTTTTAATATTGAACAAAACAACGATTCTGATTGTGCCTGTCACAGTAAAGGGTTTTGTAGCCATAAACGTGCTGGAACAGTGATCTCTCTTCACTACTTTGCACTTGGGTTTTCTCATTGGAATTTTTGCATAAATCTTACACCAACTTGGGCATTTTGGTCAAACAAATCAAT